>NC_060119.1:437324577-437627607 GCF_021461395.2 Schistocerca americana | reverse complement strand
TTAAAAATACTTAACGTGTATCCACAGGAAATGTTGCCTGTATCTGAAAAATTGTCATTATGATCTCTCCATTAGCAAAAGATATCGGAGTAGTCCCCCTTTCGGTTCTCCGGGAGGGAGCTGCCGAAGGGGAGGTGATCATGGGAAAAAGATTGAATAGCTAACGAAATTCTACGAGTCTGGGCTTGGAATGTCAGCAGCTTAGCTTGAACGTGGTAGGGAAACAAAAAAAAATTGAAAAGGTAAATGTAACGGTTCAGTCTAGATACAGAAGAGGTCAGTGAAGTGAAATGAAAAAAAAAACCACAAGGATTTCTGGTCAGATGAATGTAGGGTAATATCAACAGCAGCAGAAAAGGTTATAAAGGGAGTAGGATTCGTTATGAATAGTAAGGTAAGGCAGAGAGTGTGTTATTGTGAACAGTTCAGTTATAGGACTGTTCTTATCAGAATCGACAGCAAACGAACACCAACAACCGATAGTTCAGGAATACATTCTGATGTCACAAGATGAAGACGAAGAGATAGAATAAAAGGATATTGAAAGGGTAACACAGTACGTAAGGCAACATGAAAATCTAATCGTCATGGGGGTTCTGGAATGAAGTTGTAGGGAAAGAAATAGAAGAAAAGGTGATGGATAATTTGGGTTTGGGACAAGGAATGAGAGTGGAGGAAGACTACTAAATTTCATCTAGTAATAACGAAAACTCTGTTCAAGAACCACTTGCAAAAGGCCGGGTAATATGGGAAGATTTCAGTTACATTACATTACGGTCAGGCAGGGATTCCGAACCAGATACTTGATTCTAAGGCGTACCTAAGAGCCCATATAGACTCAGGTCACAATGTAGTAATGAAGAGAAGCAGGCTGAAGTTTAAGGGATTAGTCAGAAAGAATCAATACGCAAAGAAATGGAATAAGGCAGTATTAAGGAATGACGAGACACGCTTGAAGTTCTCTAAGGTTATAGATAGATGAGGAATAGCTCAGTAAGCGTCACAGTTGAAGAGGGATAGACATCTCTATATACGGTAATCACAGAATCTGGAAAGAAAATCATAGGTACAATGAAGGTAATTGCGACGAAAGCATGTGTAACAGAAGATATACTTCAAATGACTGATGAAAGAAGGAAGTACAAAAATGTTCAGGGAAATTCAGGAATACAGAAATACAAGTCGCTGGCGAATGAAATAAATAGGAAGTGCAAGACAGCTAAGACGAAATGGCTACATGAAAAATGTGAAAAAAACGGAAATGAAATGTTTGTCGGAAGGAATGACTCGACAAACAGGAAAGTCAAAATAACCTACGGTGAAGTTAAAACAAATCAAAAAACAAAAAAAAGTGAAATGAGCCTGTGGCATCGTTGGCCTGGAGGCCCCATCAGGGGAAGCAAGTCTTATTTCAGTCTACGCCACGTTGGGCGACTTGTTGGTCGGTGATGAGGATGAAATGATGGTGAGGACAACACAACACCCAGTCCTCGAACGCAGAAAATCTCCAACCCAGCCGGGAATCGAGCCCGGACCCGCTTGCATGGGAGGCGAGCGCTTTACCACACAGTTAAGCAGGCGGACTGCTAAAAGCAAAGGTGGCAACATTAACAGTGCAACGGGAATTCCACTGTTAAATGCAGTGGAGGCTAGAACGGATAAGTGGAGAGAATACATTGAAGACGTCTATGAGGTAGAAGATTTGTCTGATGTGATATAAGAAGGAACAGAAGTCGATGCATAAGAGACAGGGTATCAAGTATTAGAATCAGAATTTAAGACAGCTTTGGAGGACGTAAAAACAAATAAGGCAGAAGGGAATTTCAAAAATCATTGGGGGAATTGGCAACAAAACGGCTATTCACGTTAATGTGAACAATGTATGAGTCTGGCGGCGCACCGTCTGCCTTTCGGAAAAATATCAAGCACACAATTCCGAAGACTCCAAGCACTGATCGAGCGAGGTGGCCCAGCGGTTAGCACACAGGACTAGAATTCGGGAGGACGTCGATTCAATTCCCCGTCTGGCCATCCTAATTTACATTTTCCGTGATTTCCATAAAATCGCTTCAGGCAAATACCGGGATGGTTCCTTTGAAATGGCAAGGCTGACTCCCATTCCCGTCCACCGTCCTTCCCTAATCCGATGAAACCGATGACCTCGCTGTCTGGTTGCCTCCCTCAAAACAACCCAACCCAATCCAAGCACTGAGAAGTCCGAGAATTATCGCAAAATCAGCTTAATTGTTCGTGCATACAAGTTACTGACAAGAATAATGTACCGAAGAATGGAAAAGAAAATTGAGGATGTGTTATATGACGATCAGTTTGGCTTTAGGAAAGGTAAGACATGAGAGAGGTAATTCTGATGTTACGTTTGATAATGGAAGAAAGACACGTTCACAGGATTTGTCAGCCTGGAAAAAGCGTTCGACAACGTAAAATGGTGTAAGATGTTCGAAATTCGCAAAAAAATGGGAGAAAGTTAGAGGGAGAGACGGGTAATATACAACATGCATAAGAGCCAAGAGGAAATAATAAGAGTGATCGACAAAGAACGAAGTACTGGAATTGAAAAGGGTGGAACACAGGAATGTAGTCTTTCACATCTACTGTTCAATCTGCACATCAAAGAAGCAATGTTAGAAATAAAAAAAAGGTTCAGGAGTGGAATTAAAATTCAAGGTGAAAGGATATCAATGATACGACTCGCTGATGACATTCCTATCCTTGGTGAAAGCGAAAAAGTATTATATGATCTACTCAATGGAATGAACAGTCTAATGAGTACAAAATATGGATCGACAGCAAATCGACGAAAGACAAAAGTAATGAGAAGCATCAGAAATGAGAACAACGAGAAACTTAACATCAGGGTTGATAGTCAAGAAGTAGATGAAGTTAAGGAATTCTGCTACCTAGGAAGCAAAATTAACCAAAGAGCAAGGAGGACGTCAAAAGTAGACTAGTACTGGCGAAAAGGGCATTCATGGCCAAGATAAAACTACTAGAATGAGAGATAGGCCTTAGGTTGAGAAAGAAATTTTTAAGAATGTACGTTTGGAGTACAGCATTGTATGGTAGCAAAACATGGATAGTGGGAAAACCAGAACAGAAGAGAATCGAAGCATGTGAGATGTGGTGCTACAGACGAGTGTTGAAAATAGATGGGCTCATAAGGTAAGGAATGGGGAGGTTCCATGCAGGATCGTAGAGGAAAGAAATATGTGGGAAACACTGACAAGGAGAAGCGACAGGATGGTAAGACATCTGTTAAGACATGAGGGAATGACTTCCGTGGTACTAGAGGAGCTGTAGAGGGCAAAATCTGTAGAGGAAGACAGAAATTGGAATACAACCCTCGGGCATGGGTGTGGGTGATTGTCCTTAGGATAATTTAGGTACTGATGACCTTAGCGGTTAAGTCCCATACATTTCATCAACTTCTTCATCATCTGCAGAGGTAGTTGGCATATAAACTTGTGCTACTGTAGTAGGCGTCCCATAAGGTTTCCCACACATTTGAACATTTTGGAATACAACCAGCAAAAACATTGAAGACCTAGGTTGCAAGTGCTACTCTGAGATGAAGAGGCTGTACAGAAGAGGAATTCGTGGCGGACCGTATAAAACCAGTAAGAAGATTGATAAAACAAACAACAAACAAACAAAAAAGCGTGTGACGTCTCCTGTGGCAGGCTTGCTTGCACACTTGTATCGAATGGTTAACTGTTATCTGGCAGAAGAGGGAAAATGTAAAAGAAGAGTCTGTCATTCCATAACAATAAAAAATTTCGCACTGGAAAGAGTTATATTATTTGTGTAAGAAACTGTAATTTGCACGCCGTTCAGAAATATGGAAAATAAATGACTTGCTCCCATACATTTGGAAACTGTGTTGCGCTGTAGAACGCTCAAACAATTTGAAATTCGTTAGAAGAAGACCACCATCTCGACAGTGCTGAATGTGCCTCTTAAATAGTATAAATGTCTGCTCTTAACTGTGCGTCTAAACCCTTTAAGATACGCAATGAAATCTGTCTGAAGAGATACCTGATGTCTCATGAGTTGCAGTTTCGTGGTAAACTTATACCGGAGGCGCAAATTTCGGTGTGTGGGACAAACTGTCGGTTCTGCCAGCCCCTTCCCCGTAGACGTCCCGATACCACCCTGTTAAAGTATGCAGGAATCGCAAGCGTTAACCATGTATGAAAGTACAAATGTAATTTTTACGAGAGATTCCCACTTCAATTTTCACAATGATAAACATCGACGTTTCTTCTGGTGGGAAAATAGCTTCCAGTACAGTCATAGGTTTATATAGAGTTTCAAATATTCATCGATGATCGGGAGAAAACTGTTATCACTAAGGGTGTACATTGCTAGCACATGATCATATTTCCATATGTGTAGTGCCTCCAGACTTCCTCTGCAAGAACGACGTGGCCTTATGCATAGAGTAGCTCCGTTTGCTGAGTTTCGCGCTTGTAACTGCACTCAGGAGCTTCGGCTTCGATTGTATACTACATTTATGAGCTATATTGTGGAGACGGGGACTACTCAAGAGGACGTCGTTATCACGAGAAAGAAAACTGGCGTTCTACGGATCGGAGCGTGGAATGTCAGATCCCTTAATCGGGCAGGTAGGTTACAAGATTTAAAAAGGGAAATGGATAGGTTAAAGTTAGATATAGTGGCAATTAGCGAAGTTCGGTGGCAGGAGGAACAAGACTTCTGGTCAGGTGAATACAGGGTTATAAATACAAAATCAAATAGGGGTAATGCAGGAGTAGGTTTAACAATGAATTAAAAAAAAGGAGTACGGGTAAGCTACTGCAAACAGCATAGTGAACGCATTATTGTGGCCAAGATAGACACGAAGCCCACGCCTACTACAGTAGCACAAGTATATATGCCAACTACCTCTGCAGATGATGAAGAAGTTGATGAAATGTATGATGAGACGAAAGAAATTATTCAGGTAGTTAAGGGAGGCGAAATTTTAATAGTCATGGGTGACTGGAATTCGATAGTAGGAAAAGGAAGAGAAGGAAACGCAGTAGGTGAATATGGACTGGGGGCAAAAAAAGAAAGAGGAAGCCGCCTAGTAGAATTTTTCACAGAGCATAACTTAATTATAGCTAACACTTAATTATAGCTAACACTTGATTCAAGAATCATAAAAGAAGCCTGGAGATACTGACAGGTTTCAGATGGATTATATAATTGTAAGACAGAGATTCAGCAACCAGGTTTTAAATTGTAAGACATTTCCAGGGGCGGATGTGGACTCTGACCACAATCTATTGGTTATGAACTGTAGATTAAAACTGAAGAAACTGCAAAAATGTGGGAATTTAAGGAGATGGGACCTGGATAAACTGACTAAACCAGAGGTTGTACAGTGTTTCAGGGAGAGCATAAGAGAACAATTGACAAGAATGAAGGAAAGAAATACAGCAGAAGAAGAATGGGTAGCTTTGAGGGATGAAATAGTGAAGGCAACAGAGGATCAAGTAGGTAAAGAGACGAGAGCTAGTAGAAATCCTTGGATAACGGAAGAAATATTGAATTTAATTGATGAAAGGAGAAAATATAAAAATGCAGTAAATGAAGCAGGCAAAAATGAATACAAACGTCCAAAAATGAGATCGACAGGAAGTGCAAAATGGCTAAGCAGGGATGGCAAGAGCACAAATTTAACAAATTTGAGGATGTAGAGGCTTATCTCACTAGGGGTAAATTAGATACTGCCTACAGGAAAATTCAAGAGACTTTGGAGAAAAGAGAACCACTTGGATGAATATCAAGAGCTCAGATGGAAACCCAATTCTAAGCAAAGAAGGGAAAGTAAAAAGGTGGAAGGAGTATATAGAGGGTCTATACAAGGGCGATGTACTTGAGGACAATATTATGGAAATGGAAGAGAATGTAGATGAAGATGAAACGGGAGATATGGTACTGCATGAAGAGTTTGACAAAGTCGAAACAAGACCCCGGGAGTAGACAACATTCTATTAAAACTACTGACAGTCTTTGGAGAGCCAGTCCTGACAAATCTCAACCATCTGGTGAGCAAAATGTATCAGACAGGCGAAATACCCTCAGACTTCAGGAAGAATATAAAAATTCCAATCGCAAAGAAAGCAGGCGTTGACAGATGTGAAAATTACCGAACTATCAGTTTAATAAGTCACGGCTGCAAAATACTAACGCGAATTCTTTACAGACGAATGGAAACACTGGTAGAAGCCGACCTCAGGGAAGATCAGTTAGGATTCCATATAAATGTTGGAACACGTGAGGCAATACTGACCCTACGGCTTATCTTAGAAGCTAGATTAAGAAAAGGCAAACCTACGTTTCTAGCATTTGTAGACTTAGAAAAAGCTTTTGACAATATTGACTGGAATACTCTCTTTCAAATTCTGAAGGTTGCAGCGGTAAAATACAGGGAGCGAAAGGCTATTTACAATTTGTACAGAAACCAGATGGCAGTTATAAGAGTCGAGGGGCATGAAAGAGAAGCATTGGTTGGGAAGGGAGTGAGACAGGGGTGTAGCCTCTCCCCGATGTTGTTCAATCTGTATATTGAGCAAGCAATAAAGCAAACAAAAGAAAAATTCGGATTAGGTATTAAAATCCATGGAGAAGAAATAAAAACTTTCAGGTTCGGCGATGACATTGTAATTCTGTCAGAGACAGCAAAGGACTTGGAAGAGCAGTTGAACGGAATGGACAGTGTGTTGAAACGAGGATATAAGATGTACATCAACAAAAGCCAACCGAGGATAATGGAATGTACTCGAGTGAACTCGGGTGACGCTGAGGGAATTAGATTAGGAAATGAGACACTTAAAGTAGTAAAGGAGTTTTGTTATTTGGGGAGCAAAATAACTGATGGTGGTAGAAGAGGAGAGGATATAAAACGTAGACTGGCAATGGCAAGGAAAGCGTTTCTGAAGAAGAGAAATTTGTTAACATCGAGTATAGATTTAAGTGTCAGGAAGTCGTTTCTGAAAGTATTTGTATGGAGTGTAGCCCATGTATGGAAGTGAAACATGGACGATAAATAGTTTGGACAAGAGGAGAATAGAAGCTTTTGAAATGTGGTGCTACAGAAGAATGCTGAAGATTAGATGGGTAGATCACATAACTAATGAGGAGGTATTGAATAGAATTGGGGAGATGAGGAGTTTGTGGCACGACTAGAATAAGTGATCGGTTGGTAGGACATGTTCTGAGGCATCAAGGGATCACCAATTTAGTATTGGAGGGCAGCGTGGAGGGTAAAAATCGTAGAGGGAGACGAAGAGAGGAATACGCTAAGCAGATTCAGAAGGATGTAGGCTGCAGAACGTACTGAGAGATGGAGGAGCTTGCACAGGATAGAGTAGCATGGAGAGCTGCATCAAACCAGTCTCAGGACTGAAGATCACAACAGCAACAACATTGTGGAGACGAATTGCATCTCATCGGTTGTCACCTTCTTCCAGGCCACCTCTTTCTAAGGAATGCGATGAGCTTCCAATACAGCATCTTACCGGACCTCCTTTTTCAACTCAACATGGCATGGCCTCGACAAACCGTTGGAAGTCCCCTGCAGAAATAATGATCCGTGCTGCCTCAATAGCCGCCCATAATTACGAAAGTGTTAAAAACGATTCAACAGCCAAAATATTTCATTATTTAAGACACCCGTTTCCCACAGACTTTGCTGTCATGTTCAGGTCTTAAATATTTCTTTGTTGTAAAACGTGTACATTTTACGCTGAACCTCTCGAAGGTGAATAAAACCAGCACATTATAAAAGGTTTCTCATGTGCTGATTTTATCCAACTGACGCCTTGTGCTTGAGATTCACCGTAAAATGAACACGTTTTACAATATATAGATTCTTAAGGCCCGAAGATGATAGAAAAGTCTGTTGAAACCTTACGCGATCTTGTCTGTTGAATGAATTTTAAGAAATAGGATCGCCCTTCAGTACTTTCAAAATGAGAAAATTGAATTACGAACGTGTTGCCGGTGCAGGATATTGTGCGTGAACTAATCTCTCGACTATATCCCATGGATGATCGATCGGAATCACGTCGGGCAATTTGTGTGGCCACATCACTAGCTCGAATCATCCAGACTGTTTTTGAAAACACTCTTGAACAGTTGTGTCCCAGTAATATGACATCGTTGTTTCCCAACATGAAGTCCATGAATGGCTGCAAAAGGTCTCCTAGTACCCGAACGTGACCATTTCCAGTAAATTATCGGTTCAGTTGGATCCGCGGACCCAGTCTGTCCCATATAAACACAGCGCTCACTATTATGGAGCCACCACCATCTTGCACAGTGCCTTGTTGACAACCTAGGTCTATGGCTTCGTGGGGTTTGTGCCAAACTCGAACGCTACCATCAGCTCTTACCAGTCGAAATCGGATCTCAGCCGTCCAGACCATGGTTTTCCAGTAGTCTATAGTGCGGGCGGTATGGA
Organism: Schistocerca americana; assembly: GCF_021461395.2. Lineage (NCBI taxonomy): Eukaryota > Metazoa > Arthropoda > Insecta > Orthoptera > Acrididae > Schistocerca > Schistocerca americana. The sequence goes on along the minus strand of NC_060119.1, from coordinate 437,619,119 downwards.
CACGAGCCCCGGAGGGGCGCTGCAAGATATCCTGTGCTCTTAACGTAGGCACTCGCGTCCATCGTCTTCTGCCATAACCCATAAACGCCAGATCTCGCCGCACTATCCTAACGGATACATGGGTCGTGCGTCCCATTTTGAATTTTGCAGTTTTTTCACGCAGCATTGCTTGTCTGTTATCATTGACAACTCTACGCAAACGCTGCTGCTCTCGGAGGCTGCCCGTGGAGAGGTAATGCCTGAAATATATTATTATCGGCATACTCAAGTGTGGATCGCGGAAATTTGGATTCCCTAACAATTTCAGAAACGGAATGTCCAATGCGTCTACCTCCCATCTCTCGTTCAAAGTGTTAATTCCCGTTGTGCGGCAATAATCACGTCGGAGACTTTTGCACATAAATAATCTTTGTACAAACGACAGATCTGCCAGTGCTCTGCCCTTTTGCGCCTTGTATGCGCAACACTACCGCCACTCGTATATGTGCATATCACTCCCCATCACCTCTGTCAGATCGGTGTACAAAGGTACTACCAATGTTGCCTGTCTGATGGAATGGAAGAAATGTTTTTATATACTTAGTTATTTTTTCCTTTGTATTTTAGGTTTCATGACGTACCTAATTAAATGTTTCAGAATCTCGAAAGTAAGATTCTCTGTAATGTAGAACGTAAAGTCTTCACTGGAGTTTGTTAAATATTTTGGTGGCACTCTCGAGTTTATAAAGGAAACTCGAGGCTCTGTCATAGAGGTTCATTATAGCCGACGGCAATTACGAAGAGCAACAAGGAAACGTACAGCCTAGTAGGACTCTGTTGCACCCAATATTATTACGGTGTGGCACCGAAAGTGGTCATCATGAGGTTTAGTTCATACCTATGGCTGAGAAAGAGATAAAAGCTCTACTGGAAGAGGAAAGAGCTAGTACATTCACGTAGTCCACAGCTGTCATAGCGCATTCGATTACTACGACAAGCTATAACATAAAACGGCCTCCACCGGCCTGAGAGCGTGACGCAGCGCGTGTTTCGAGCACTCATTCGGCTGGAAGACGATGTATCCGCACAAGATCGTCAACCTGGTGTAACAAGAAACGTTAGTCACCTGCCCAGGCGACAGTTTTCCATTGATCCTCAGTCCGATCGCGACAGTCCCGTGTCTCCTGCAATCATAACTGACGATGTCGTTGGGACAAAGAAACACTTAGGCGTAGCGTGCTGTGGGCCCCATGTTAAACAATGTCCGCTGAACAGTTTGCTCCGAAACACTTGTGGCTCTACCAGCACCGTACTCTGCCGTCAGATGTGCCACAGATCGACACCTATCCTGAATCAGCAGAGAGTGGGTAAGCCTCCGACCTCCACGTTTTGCGGCGACACGTGGACGTACAATATATTGTCACGTGCTCTTGGTTTTAGCGTCCTAAAATCTCTTTCTGTCGATGCTCACCACGATAGCACGCCCAGCAACCGACCAGCTCCGCCGTTCCTAAGTGCCGGGTCATTGCAGTTTTCCCTGGTTTTCTCCATTCGTGGTCCGTCTCGTCAGCAGAATGATTGCCCTTCCCCACTCCCTACCATTCGTTTCTGCTTTGCAATAGCGCGTGCTTTAGCAGGAGTAGTAAATGTTTTAACTAAAGTTCAGTCTTGATCACAACACTTATGTCTGAAAATCATAGGTGACCGGTTTGGGTTATATTTATATAACCATCTTCAGACCTATGGCTTCCTTGGAGGATAGTAGGCGGGGCTCTCCTCAGCTGCTGGTTATATAAATATAACCGAAACCGGTCACCTATGCTATTGAGACATATGTGTTGTGATCAAGACTGAACTTTAGTTAAAATATAATACTCTATTGATCACTGTCTCCAAAAATGTTTACCAAAAAAGTAGTAAATGTATTGGTATAGTGGAAGTATAGTGTAAAACGAATAAAACATTTATATAAAGTGGCCAAATTTTATTTGTTATAGAGAGGCATATTTGTTTCAGGTGTTGGTGCACCCGTTGCTATCGTTTTACTTATCGATTGTCTCTCGTTTCCTTTTTGGTGTTTAAGGTGCATGCCGCATGAATTTATAAATGCGGAGTATGGCGAGTGTGAAGAATGGTAAATCCTTTGCACACGACTTTCTTCGACTTTATTTACTCATTCGCGCAGACACATACAATTAGGGTACTTTCGTTATGTTAGGAAGGGTCTAAGGTCCATGAGATTAGTAAAGAGGGTTGACTGTAGTGGTAATGCTAAATTCAATGACAGCTGGGTGCGTGAAGTTATCGGAGAACACGGCGGGTCGCGAGAGCCAATGTTGTTGACAGAGCAGATGGAAACTGTGGTCGGTGCTTTCGCACAGCAGAAGCCGTCGCAGAAGACACGGCCTAAGGCACAGAGGGTGCCACTGGTCACAAGAAGCAGCGAGCCCAGAGCAGGTCACAGTGTATTGTTCCAGAGGCTACAAGGTACGCCTTTGACGACTGCTTTCGTCAAGTTGCGACCAACCGACGGAACGCCGATTGTTCTCGACCGAGGAGATGTGCGTTCCGCCGTTTCCGCAGGAGTCCTTACGTTGTTTCCTGGGGACCTACTTGTAAGATTGGTATCAGTTGAGTCTGTAGAAGCATTTCGCCGAAGCGGGTGGCCCTGCAGGAGGCCTGACGCTGTGTTGCCGGGAGAGTAGTTGTGTGTGTTGGGGGCCACGTAGGCACACAAGCTGCGCTGTTTCCCGCGTGTGCAAAAGAACGGTATGTTGGTTGTGGTGCCGACCGCGAGGCTAGTTTAATGCCTCGTGATATGTTGGAATTCGAGAAAGAATTTTTTTTCCCGAAGTAAGAAAGGAGGCTGTATGGTACACGGGCTTATAGGAGATTGGCGCAGGAAAGCTCTACCATTTTCGATTGGTGGGTTTTAGTTTTTTGGCGTACTCCACGTGGAGTTTTTCGTGGACCTGCATAATGTATGAGGAAGCAGGGACTCGATCTTGTGGCGTGGAAGAGAGTAGCAGAATTTTTGTTCGGGTGCCATAGAGCAGAGAAATCGGCCTTGTGCCATAGAGGAGGGAAGTTGGTTCGAGCCTGGGCTGTGATGACTGAGCGAGAAGATTCATCCAACTGCGAGCAGGAGCTGGAGGTCTAAAATTCAACCTAATGCCGAGGTGTGCTGCCCACCGTATTCGAGATTCCTATACGCACATGTTGAGCAAATCGCACCACCCAGCAGTAGGAGCCTTTAGAGTGATCCTCATTCACTGCACTGGCCACTGACAGCAGCAAGCGGTCGCTGTCCGATTTAGGTGCAGTGTGGTAGTTTGCTACAGTCACTATCAATCGTATTAGTCACAGTCACATTGCGTTACCTATATTTCAAGTCAGATTAAGAGTCAATTTGCCACTGAGCCGTGCTGCGGCTCGCATTGGTGCTGTCTGTAGGTTTCCATCCTTTGTTGGAGGCCAGTCCGTATCGTTTTGTCGACATGGTTGCGGTTGTTTGTCTTCTTCTCGTGTTGACTGGCGTCACTTGGTTTCGCAAGCGTTGCCTGTCTGCTAGTGGCAGCAACGGCGGTTATCGATATGTAGTAACTGTGGTACTATCTTTGGGGCGACGTCAGGGTTCTTCCGGGTGGTGTCGGTGGTCAGCTCGGTTGGGGACTCAGAAGGAGCCAGGTCCACGAAGAGCGGGAACACGTCGGGACCACTGGCGGCGCGCACGGATTGCCACATCGAAGGCCTCTGGTCACGAGGGTGCAGGACCTCGTCGAAAACCGGACCCTGAGAGCTTTAAGTTGAGTACATTTGGATTTAAGTAGAGAAACCTGCACTATTGTGAGATCTTGCGATTCTCCAGTGACTTAGGATCAGTTGCTGCTCGTAGTGTTGCTGAGGCAAAGAGCAGTGAGTGGAGTGTTTGGGAAAGGAGGATCTGATTAGCTTTCCTGGACTTCTAATTACTATTTACTGCGTTCAGTTTGTTACTATTTGTTAAGTTCAGCTGCCTGGTGGCCGCTAACGCCCCGGGGGGTTTGTGTATGTAACGGAAGTTATAACGGATCTTTTACATTGGGATAAACTTATTTTATTTTTTGTTAGATGTTTTCGTTAAATAGCTGAATATATTGTAATTGGGAATAATTTAACTAAGCAGAAAAGAGAAGAGAAAGTGAAAGAGTTGTTCATTGGGCGAACATTGTCGTACTGTAACGTCATTGCGTTGTTCTGTTATTAAAACAAGTCGTTTGTGTTCCGTTCTGCTGTTCGGTCGTGCGCGTATCTGAAAGGAATTAACTCAGGGACTAGAATAAACTTTTACATAATAGTTACGATTCGATGTTCCGACGAAAGGGGTTAGCGTCAATGTTAATTTTAATTGTGGGCGACAGGATTAGTTTTGACAGATACGTGAAAACGGACGTAACGAAAGTTGTTCGCATATCATCCTTGAACGTGACTTTTTATTTAATTAACGATTGCGGCTCATTAAAAGCTATTATCTCATGACAGGATCAATCCCTCTTTCCTCCTAGATAGTGGTCATTCATTAACATTTCCGTCATAAGAAAAAGGATTATGTTGCATGGGGGCTTAATTATATAATGAAATTAAATTTAATTTTAGTAGCTGTATGTCCGATTACGAAGTCTCGTAACCGGTTGGCCCTGACTGGTATTAGTACGCAATCTGACTGCATAGAATAACAACAAAGAATGAAAGAAAACTTCCGTTAACACAATTAATTAATTAAGTCCCCAGCAACTTTAAAACCTACGAAACAACAAAACACAAGTGTAACTGTTCTGTGTGTGGAAGTGTGATTCAACGTACACATCTGGCACGGTTCTTCCTCAATAAGACCAGATATTTTAAACACCATTTATACTGAAGTAGTTAAAAAAAACCAGAAATATTATAATTGCTCATAGAAACCAGAAATACAGTCTAATACAAGAACACGAGCCAGATGCTTTGTTGACTGAACCTGTGACCAAGAGGCATTATTGTTTAAGACATTGAAATAATGAAAAAAAAGGGAACGGAATTTTTTTTACCTTCATATATATATTGACGAAAAGCACACTCTGATCATTACAGCATCCCCAATCCAATAACATCTGGTGTCTAGCCCATCAAAACAATATGACAACATCTGAACAAGCACTCACCATGGGAACTTCTCAACAACGACTCACCATTGCTACATCTCAACAAGCACTGCCTACTGCTACTTCACAATAAGCACTCTCCACCACGACTTCTCGACAAGAACTCTCCACTACCACATCTCAACAAGCACTCTCCACCACGACTTCTCGACAAGAACTGCCAGTGGAGGCGGCTGAATAATACTCTTTGGCGCAATCTCTGGCGCAGTGGCTCAGTGTAGCCACCTTTCAATGTATGGAAGTGAAATATGGAAGTGAAACATGGACGATCTTTAGTTTGGACAAGAAGAGAATAGAAGGTTTCGAAATGTGGTGCTACAGAATAATGCTGAAGATTAGATGGGTAGATCATATAACTAATGAGGAGGTATTGAATAGGGTTGGGAAGAAGAGAAGTTTGTGGAACAACTTGACTAGAAGAAGGGATCGGTTGGTAGGACATGTTCTGAGGCATCAAGGGATCACCAATTTAGTATTGGAGGGCAGCGTGGAGGGTAAAAATCGTAGAGGGAGACCAAGAGATGAATACACTAAGCAGATTCAGAAGGATGTCGGTTGCAGTAGGTACTGGGAGATGAAGAAGCTTGGAGAGCTGCATCAAACCAGTCTCAGAACTGAAGACCACAACAACAACAACAATGAAAGTGATGTAAATGACAGTTACGTGTTATTCCGTTAGTGTGGAACCGACGTAATATCTGTGAAATGATATTGATATATAATTTGTGTTAAATACTGAACTGAGATAGGAAGTAAATTGAAATAAGTGAACATTTGATACTGAGACTATAGAAGCAGAAGCGCTTAAGGTTTCTATTCTCTAAAATGGCAAAATAGGTACGAACTTTAACTCAGTAGTCGACATTATGTATTGCAAAGACATTAGCATTTCATACTTATTTTGACGACGCGCTGTTAAACAGAGGAACGTTGAGTCTCTGTACGAGTAATAAAATTAAATCTAAAAACATAATAACGGCGAACTCCACTTTAACAAACTGTATTGCGTGTCGTCATCGGGCAATAACTGCTCATCCCTGGAGACTTGTGTGGTGAAATTAGAAGTCGGGCATATAAAACAAACTTAAAAATCCATTCAAGCTACAGCGGAGTCTGCACAACACGACGTGGGCAGTTATACAGTCTACGCTTCCTCGCCTTGCCGCTGCTGTCCGCTGAGGCGTGTAGTTTTGACAGCTTTCTTCATTGTAGGTTGGTTGGCGATTCTTCTTCTCTGGTGGTAGTGATCCCTTTCTCTCTCCAGGCGCTCTAAATCCAGTATTCTGTGGACAGAGTCAAAACTGCCAGTTCCGGCTTTGACGTGTTTTTACATTTGGTTCATTGGGCGTCAGGTATCCTCAGCAAGATTATCATTAGTGATTCGTTAGACTGCCACTAGTCTGAGTTACCATCTTGTGAAGTGAATGCAACTCTTGGCTGTCTATCTCATCGCCCGCCAGAGTGGTTTTCGCCAGACCTACTCAGAGGTCGATTCCTGGTGCACCGTCTGTGACTGTCCCTTGTGTTTCATTATTGTATTTGCTGTTTTATTGCATGTTTCTAAAAATTTTTATATAATTCCCATTCTTGGCTGTACAGCAGGTTTAAATGATTGTGCTACCAAGTTTACCATCAGTTTGTCTCGCCTGTTTGATGGTCAGTTGCCTGTTTTTTAAATTAACCTTTGCTACTGCATTGCTGGTTTACAGTACGTTTGTAATTTTTTTTTATAATTACCGTTCTTGGCGTTAAAGGCCTTCAGCCATGACTGTGGTTACTTGCCTTAAAATTCTAATTGAGATCGCTTTGGCTTGTTTCTAAAACATTATTTGCTGTGCCTGTATTTTATGCTCATTTGGTAAATTGTAACGCACTGAAAGCACTATTAACTACACGGTTGTTCATTCTTCCATTAATGACGTGAGATATCTTTATTTATTGCTGAGTCTGGAATTACCGTTTTAAAATAAATGTGAGTAATTGCAAAAGGGAACCAATAGTAAGTGATTTCGGCCCCGTCCACAAGCGTAACCGAATCCTGCCTTCCTTGACTACCAGGTCTCAGCCACACTCTGTTCCACTTTGTGAATTGAACATCAGTACAATTTATTTCATGAACATGAGCATAAATATAATTTCATTGGTGTGTTATGTTCGGCTATTTTCCATATCGTTCGTGTCTCTTGGAAATAAATGTGTCATGATATTGAATTCTACTTGTTACTCAGGTAGAGAAGATTCTTTGATCACCTTATTAACTTTATTTATCTAAGTCAGGGGTAATAGGAGCAAACTTGGAATAAAATACATTGTCATCTTCAGTTTCAAAACACGGAGAATAATATTTTCTCATTCGCATTTAATTTCCACTGCGTATGAATTTTACAGTAGCGTAACTGGACGGTGGTTCTGTATCTCAGCCGCTCGGGGAAGCCGCGTGGTGTAAGGCGGCTTGTCACGGTCCGCGCGGCTCCCCCCGTCGGAGGTTCGACCATTGGCCATGGGTGTGTGAAGTTGGTTTAAGTTAGATTAAGTAGTGGGTAAGCTTAGGGACCGGTGACCTCAGCTATTTGGTTCCGTAAGACATTACCACAAATCTTCAATTTTCTGTCTCTCAGAGATGTTCAGGTGTAGACGTTCACATGCCTGTCCATCAGACAGGACATTTTGTAACATTGTATTTCTTTTACTGATTTTATAATAGAAGCGCTAGTGCTGCTTGTAGAGATCACGGCAGACGATCTACCAGCAGCAGGGTACCAGCTTCAAGAGTGTTTATTAACGGTTTCAGTAAACTGCGTGAGGCTGGTGCACTGCCCAACTGTGACGTCTCACGTGAATGCCAAAATGAACAGTGTGTGTATGCAGAATTGGACGTCATTCAGTTGGTGGAACATAGTCCGTTATCACACACACAGAATTTCCACAATTATCGCTGTTGTGCATGCAGTGGCGCACATGATGTACGCTTGGACTCTATCCTTATCACTGACGAACCGAAAGACTATGAGTGTTCTAAAATTTATTGGGAATTTCTAACTAAATTACTACAGCTATGTTTCCTGCAGAACTCATTAATTATTTTTTGGGAGCACTTGAATTAAAGACAGCAACGAAAAGTTATAAACTATTTCAACCTAGTTACCTGTAACTCGCCATCAGTGTTCCGCGTGATAGCTTTGTCACGTGCACTTAGCAGTACGTATATTCCTGTTTGCCCACCCAATGCTCAGTTACAGTAACTGACCAATTCACTGTGAGCGATATGGACAAGTGTTAGTGGTGCTGTACTTCCATAATGGGAGGAGCGGGTTTCAAATCCCAGTCCCGCCACCCAGTTGACCTTGGTGTCCTTAACTCGTACATCGAAGGCTGCAATGTTGTCTTCGAACAAAGCACAGCTCATTTCCTTCTCTATTCTTGTGCTGTCTCCGATACGAGCTTATTCCCCGATGGGACATTAAGTCTTCGGTATTTTCTTTCTCGAATTCTCACAAAATCACATATGTTAAAATACGGAGAGCAGCGAAAAGATCTTCTATCTTTTAATTACTAACAGATATCACATAAAATTTACGTAGTGAAACCGTTTTCCTGTATGACATCATTTCAGTAACCTTATACTTGTGATTGTGTAAGCTCGATGAATTTGTTATGGAAAGATTTTTTTTAATTGTAATTCCTGTGATGAAATTCAAGAGTCGATTCAGGCAGAACTTCAACGCAAATCACGTCTGTTAGGCATCAGCTAGGTCGCAGCTGAAGACAAGAGCCTCATTAAATTTCACACTTTCCTCCTTTCACAATGGCATTGGTTCAGCAGCTAAAAGCTTATGATAGGCAAAAAGCGTCAAATGTTTGAAGTAATGACAAGTGACTAGCTTTTTTATGAGTGATAAAGGCCATTTCCATTCATCTGATTATATTAACAATCAGGTACAAATTCTAAAGACATTCATGAACGGGTCCTTCATAGTTTTTAATTGACAGTTTGGTGTTTAGCTATGATCAAGTCTACAATCTGATACTCTCTTACGGGAGTAATGGTTTCCAGAGAAGTATCTGTCAATGCATGAAAATCTTGTGGCACCCTATGTAAACAAAAGACTCCTAAATAGCCACAGAATGTGATTTCAGGTGGGTAGAAAACTGCTCTCACGAATACCATTGTGATCAAATATTGAACAATCAAATTCCCTGATCGCTTAATTACTCGGAACGCTCGGCGCGCATTCCCCAATTGTGAACATAAATTTGTTTTTGTGGGGATGTTAGATTCCCGGTATCCTAGGCTTTTTATTTGCCAATTATCACTTCCCTCACCTCAGGCAATATTTATCGATGTGAAAAATGCCGAGCTACACTACGGTTCTAAATCCACGTAGAACTGTCTGGGTGGGTCAGTTGAAAGTTAGGGAGGTAAAGGCTTATCACGTCCAACAGGATCATTCTCGTTAAGCAGTGCGATGTTCAAACCAACTCTCGGGTTGGTGATACCTTTAACTTTTTTTTTACCGTAAACTTACAATACGCATAAAGAAACCACGCATGATCGATTAATGTAATAGGGTCATTCACCAAGATACCTCTGTCATACCAAATCAATTGTTGGGGAGCGTTTTAGAGAGATTCGACAGGAGACTGTTAAATGTTCCTAGCATAAAATGGACTCTACAAGAATGACCTCATTTTGAAATCCTAAGACTTAGTTATTGATATTCGTTTTTATGGTTACTAAATGGCTTAGGCACCCAAGTACATTGTAACAACAAACACTTTAAAAAGTCATGTAATGAGCGAGGTAATGTTAATTAAAACTGTCAGATCTTTCGGCCACACGCTGTATGTCTGATTACTTTCAGGATGTTCCTTCACATTATTATTTTCTGTCTTTTGCTGTTTGAGCTTAATACAAATTCCAGACTTACAAAATGATGTTAAGGCATTACTGTCTATATGGAAGTCTGCACCTTGCTATTGTTTTCATTTTTTACGATCTCTTCTTTGAAATTTGTTGGGTATGGGAGAAAGATACTGTCTTGCAGTATCATTAATGTTGACAAAGGCTCTTTATTTTAATCTCTCTCGAATAAACTGTTCTTCTCCATTAGCATACATAAATTTATCGTATTTTCTACGAGAAGTAGCTTTTAATATTCATTCCGAACACTATTTTCAAAAAACTCTTCAGTCCTCTTTCCCCACTCTATTGTGCATATAGTTGTATAATTCTGATAAGACAGAGCATTCCCTCCGAACAGGTTTTGAAGACGTAACGGTACCCACCAACAGACCGCTGTTTCATCCTCAACACACAGGCCTCACTAGATGCGGATATGGAGAGACACGTGATCTCCCTGTCGTTGTCAGTTTTCGCATCTGGAGCTGCTATTTCTCTATCAATTAGCTTTTCAAGGGCTGAGCGCACGCCGCTTGTAAACAGCGTTCAGCAGAACCGGGCGGTCACCCCTGAAATGCTAACGAAGCCTGACAGCACTTAATTTCAGTGATCTGAAGGAAACCTGTGTTCGCACAGCGGTAAGGCCGGTGGCAATTCTAGTATTACGTGGAGTTAATTTTCACACAAACAGTTCTCATCTTCCGCTCGTTCTCTTCGTTATTAGATGGTGAGGACCCGCTTCGCTTGGTATTTATTTTCACATATTTTCTGAGAGCATTCTATATCACTCGGGAACATTTGAGAACGTTGCAAAAATGAACATTCAAAAGATTCTTTAAACTGTTAGTTTTCCATGCTCGAAAGTACCCTCGAACGCTCAAAAATACTCTTACGTACACTCTAAGATAGAAACAGGAAAGAAACGACGCACTACGAAAGAATATCCGAATGGGACGCAAAACGGTAGATCTGATGTACATATACAGAGAAGCAAATGATTACAATTTCAGAGAAATCTGATGATTTATTCAAGAGGAAGAGCTCCACAAATTGGGAACCGCCGATATCGTATTGGTCTTCCTCTTGACACTATGCAAGCATTTATTCGGTTAGAATTAATTGATGGAGTTGTTGGGTGTTTTCATTGCCGATACCATGCCAAATTGTGTCCAACTAGTGCATTATTTTATCAAAATCCCGAGCTCGCTGGAGGGCTCGTGTTCGCTGGTCAATGTAGCTCGGCTCAGCACTGAAGACAGTTCTACTCTATAGTCATCGAGATTCCAGGCCTAAGGCGTGCCTGGAGACGCCCTGCACAGCTGTGGAATACCTGATTGTCGCCCGTCATACACCCAACAACCAGGAGCGATAGGCTGTGTCGTCATTTCATTTCATTGAAGGACCGCTTTGGTTGCCATCCGCGGAACCCTTACAGCACGGTGGTACGTCGACGACATTCTACGCCCCGTTCTGTTGCCCTTCATGAAAAGCCATTCCGGACATTCAGCAAAATAATGCCTGGCCGCACCGGAGAGACTTTCTATTGCTTGTTTTCATGTTTGCCAAACCGTAACGTCACCAGAAAGCTCGCCGGATCAACCCCTAATTGATAGCGTTTGCAGCTTTATGAACAAAGCTCTCGAACCATTCCGGTATTTTAACGATCTAATGTCCCTTTCGGACACAATTTGCTATGATATCCCTCAGGAGAACATCCAGCAACACTGTCAATCGATTCCAAGCCGAATACCTGCTTGCAAGAGGACCGGAGATGGATAAAACCGTCATTGTTGTTGTGGTCTTGAGTCCTGAGACTGGTTTGATGCAGCTCTTCATGCTACCCTATGCTGTGCAAGCTCCTTCATCTCCCAGTACCTACTGCAACCTACATCCTTCTGAATCTGTTTAGTGTATTCATCTCTTCATCACCCTCTACGATTTTTACCCTCCACGCTGCCCTCCAATACTTAATTGGTGATACCTTGATGCCTCAGAACATGTCCTACCAACCGATCCCTTCTTCTGGTCAAGTTGTGCCACAAATTTCTCTTCTCCCCAATCCTATTCAATACTTCCTCATTAGTTATGTGATCTACCCGTCTAATCTTCAGCACTCTTCTGTAGCACCACATTTCGAAAGCTTCTATTCTCTTCTTGTCCAAACTATTTATCGTCCATGTTTACTTCCATACATGGCTACACTCCATACAAATACTTTCAGAAATGACTTCCTGACACATGAATCTATACTCGATGTTAACAAATTTCTCTTCTTCAAAAACGCTTTCCTTGCCATTGCCAGTCTACATTTTATATCCTCTCTACTTCGACCATTATCGGTTATTTTGCTCCCCAAATAGCAAAACTCCTTTACTACTTTAAGTGTCTCATTTCCTAATCTAATTCCCTCAGCTTCACCCGACTTAATTCGACTACATTCCATTATCCTTGATTTGCTTTTGTTGATGTTCATCTTATATCCTCCTTTCAAGACACTGTCCACTCCATTCAACTGCTCTTCCAAGTCCTTTGCTGTCTCTGACAGAATTACAATGTCATCGGCAAACCTCAAAGTTTTTATTTCTTCTCCATGGATTTTAATACCTACTCCAAATTTTTCTTTTGTTTCCTTTACTGCTTGCTCAATATACCGATTGAACAACATCGGGGAGAGGCTACAACCCTGTCTTACTCCCTTCCCAACCTCTGCTTCCCTTTCATGCCCCTCGGCTCTTATAACTGCCATCTGGTTTCTGTACAAATTCTAAATAGCCTTTCGCTCCCTGTATTTTACCCCTGCCACCTTTAGAATTTGAAAGAGAGTATTCCAGTCAACATTGTCAAAAGCTTTCTCTAAGTCTACAAATGCTAGAAACGTAGGTTTGCCTTTCCTTAACCTTTCTTCTAAGATAAGTCGTAAGGTCAGTATTGCCTCACGTGTTCCAGTGTTTCTACGGAATCCAAACTGATCTTCCCCGAAGTTGGCTTCTACTAGTTTTTCCATTCGTCTGTAAAGAATTCGTGCTAATATTTTGCACCTGTGACTTATTAAACTGATAGTTCGGTAATTTTCACATCTGTCGACACCTGCTTTCTTTGGGATTGGAATTATTATATTCTTCTTGAAGTCTGAGGGTATTTCGCCTGTGCCGGCCGAAGTGGCCGTGCGGTTAAAGGCGCTGTAGTCTGGAACCGCAAGACCGCTACGGTCGCAGGTTCGAATCCTGCCTCGGGCATGGATGTTTGTGATGTCCTTAGGTTAGTTAGGTTTAACTAGTTCTAAGTTCTAGGGGACTAATGACTTCAGCAGTTGAGTCCCATAGTGCTCAGAGCCATTTGAACCATTTTTTATTTCGCCTGTTTCATACATCTTGCTCACCAGATGGTAGAGTTTTGTCAGGACTGGCTCTCCCAAGGCCGTCAGTAGTTCCAATGGAATGTTGTCTACTCCGGGGGCCTTGTTTCGACTCAGGTCTTTCAGTGCTCTGTCAAACTCTTCACGCAGTATCGTATCTCCCATTTCATCTTCATCTACATCCTCTTCCATCTCCATAATATTATCCTCAAGTACATCGCCCTTGTATAGACCCTCTATATACTCCTTCCACCTTTCTGCTATCCCTTCTTTGCTTAGGACTGGGTTTCCATCTGAACTCTTGATATTCATAAAAGTCGTTCTCTTATCTCCAAAGGTCTCTTTAATTTTCCTGTAGGCAGTATCTATCTTACCCCTAGTGAGATAAGCCTCTACATCCTTACATTTGTCCTCTAGCCATCCCTGCTTAGCCATTATGCACTTCCTGTCGATCTCATTTTTGAGACGTTTGTATTCCTTTTTGCCTGCTTCATTTACTGCATTTTTATATTTTCTCCTTTCATCAATTAAATTCAATATTTCTTCTGTTACCCAAGGATTTCTACTAGCTTTCGTCTTTTTACCTACTTGATCCTCTGCTGCCTTCACTACTTCATCCCTCAAAGCTACCCATTCTTCTTCTACTGTATTTCTTTCCCCCATTCCTGTCAATTGTTCCCTTATGCTCTCCCTGAAACTCTGTACAACCTCTGGTTCTTTCAGTTTATCCAGGTCCCATCTCCTTAAATTCCCACCTTTTTGCAGTTTCTTCAGTTTTAATCTACAGGTCATAACCAATAGATTGTGGCCAGAGTCCACATCTGCCCCTGGAAGTGTCTTACCATTTAGAACCTGATTCCTAAATCTGTCTTACCATTATATAATCTATCTGATACCTTTTAGTATCTCCAGGGTTCTTCCATGTATACAACCTTCTTTCATGATTCTTAAACCAAGTGTTAGCTATGATTATGTTGTGCTCTGTGCAAAATTCTACCAGGCGGCTTCCTCTTTCATTTCTTAGCCCCAATCCATATTCACCTACTGCGTTTCCTTCTCTACCTTTTCTTACACTCGAATTCCAGTCACCCATGACTATTAAATTTTCGTCTCCCTTCACTATCTGAATAATTTCTTTTATCTCATCATACATTTCTTCAATTTCTTCGTCATCTGCAGAGTTAGTTGGCATATAAACTTGTACTACTGTAGTAGGTGTGGGCTTCGTATCTATCTTGGCCACAATAATGAGTTCACTATGCTGTTTGTAGTAGCTTACCCGCATTCCTATTTTCCTATTCATTATTAAACCTAATCCTGCATTACCCCTATTTGATTTTGTGTTTATAACCCTGTAGTCACCCGACCAGAAGTCTTGTTCCTTCTGCCACGGAACTTCACTAATTCCCACTATATCTAACTTTAACCTATCCATTTCCCTTTTTAAATTTTCTAACCTACCTGCCCGATTAAGGGATCTGACATTCCACGCTCCGATCCGTAGAACTCCAGTTTTCTTTCTCCTGATAACGACGTCCCCGCCCGGAGATCCGAATGGGGGACTATTTTACCTCCGGAATATTTTACCCAAGAGGACGCCATCATCATTTAATCATACAGTAAAGCTGCATGCCCTCGAGAAAAATTACGGCTGTAGTTTCCCCTTGCTTTCAGCCGTTCGCAGTACCAGCACAGCAAGGCCGTTTTGGTTATTGCTACAAGGCCAGATCAGTCAATCATCCAGACTGTTGCCCTTGCAACTACTGAAAAGGCTGCTGCCCCTCTTCATTGACCTGCTCAATCTGTGAAACTCTTTATCTTGAATAAGTCATCCAATTTCTTCAAAAATTATAATCGTTTGCTATTCTGTACATTGAATCGTCTTTGTCCTAACGTGTCCTTTCAAATCCACGTAAGTATGCAACAATACCTCATAAAGTACACCACCTAAGTCTGCAGGCTTTGTTGTTGGTGATAAAATTTTCTGAGTCGTTAGCCCGTGTCATATTCCTCTGCAAACTTCTTCACTGTTTGACTCTTCGACCTCTCTGTCGGGATCTTTTTCAGGATTCCCTGGATGGCTTAACGCTGTCGGAAGACATGTCCACTTGTAAATGAGGCTATTTTCTCGCGCTTTTTTGGAGAACTGGACCTACAGGGTAAAAATCTTCCGGCTGGTATTAGTGGACCATCATCATTAGGTAAATGCTGAAACTAGGTACTGAGAGAACGGGAGATTTCAAAATATTGTTGTGTTATTGGTCCTTGGTTGTTTTCTGGTTGCAGTTCATATTCCTCACACGCCGTGGTCGGGTGTTTACTTCCGTGACAGCTGGTAGCCACAAAGACAGAAACCTGCAGCCGTCATATCTGTTAAAATTATAATCATTCTTAGATATTTCTACGCCTACAGGATTATTATATACATATATATAAAATAAAACTGGAAGGATGGATGGATGTTCCATATGACTTTCTAAAGGACTGTACCGATTTCAATGAAGCGTGGTACATACATTTCTTACTGTCAGGCAACAATGCTGTGGGGGTAAGAAACATTTATCTATCACATTTCAGAAGATATGACATCGTGAACAATGAGATGCGTGAAAAACTGCTGCATCATAGATAACATCTGAAATCATTACTCTTCTGCTATTAACCCTATTCGCAGTAAGTTTAGCAGACAGTATCCCCTTGTGCCGCTGAATGTGCCTGCTCAAACACACAATTCTCCGACACATAGTTCAAGAGATGTGACGTAATTAATACTGAGATACGTGGCAAAAATGCCGGGTCATGCATGCCATTTTAATTTATTACTTCTTTACTAGTAACATTATTCGCATTAAATTCTGCAGACAGTATCCTAAGGAGATAGATTCGTGTAGGTGGAGGAGAAGGAGCACAGAGAGAGGGGGAGGAAGAAATGGTCGAGGAGAGTGGCGGAGGGGAGAGGATGAGATGAACATAGAGGGGAGGGGGGATGAGAAGATGAAGAGAGGGGGAGGACGTAGACTAACAGTATTGGAACACATCCCCAGACAACAATGGGTACGCAACTAGTATATATACACAGCATGATTCCATGATTTTGTTACAAACTTTCAGGGATGATGGAAATGGTAAATGTATCAATTTGAGGTAACAGACGCTGGTCCGGAAATGACTGAGTCGAAAGTTCGAAAACTGTTCTGATTCCTTCGATAGCGGAATACATCTGCTGGTCCTGCCGTTGTTAAGATTTTAGTACAAGCAACTTTCAGAAATGGCAGTTTAAATCAAAATAAGAAAAAGTCTATTAAAATGGGCTCTAAAACGCGCACGTTAAGGACAATGAGCACTTGTTCTTGACACTATGAAATAGGTCTCTTCTACTAAGGTAAAAAATGACCAGTAAATAAGGACTCTAAATGTATTACGTTAAGAGCTATGAGCACTTATTCATCTTCGATGTGTGAAACACATCTCTTCTACTGAACAAGTGTCCGTAGCTCTTAAGGTATGCTAATGTACCTTCCACGGATCCAAAGGGAAATAACCATAATATATGTGGACTGAATAAAAAAAATTGAACTTGTTTTCATTTAAAAGGTAAAAAATAACTTGTCACAAAACATTTAAGTGTCCGCTACACTCAGAACCATATGATAATTCTTAGACTATTGTAGCCATGCATCATAAAATAGAAAAATTATTTTGTATCACATATTTATATTGATCTCATTACTGCACTGGACTGTACAGAAGTCTGGTTGTAATAATGCATTATTTGAACTTATAAGTAACGTGTACATATCGGTTAGTTCTATTCAGAAATTCATCAAAGGAATAGAGGACATTGACCACCAATAAATTCCTTAGGCTCATCGTGAACCGAAATTTATTAGTAGTTTAACTTTTTATGGTTCTGGCAAATCGCTGGAAATGTTTGTTCCTGCATAATGAACACCAAAATGTCGTTAAATCTTTGTGAAGAACATTCTCATTTCTAGTACTAATTCCATGAACTGAGCTGTTGGTTTGAAAAAGAGATCTATCTTTAATGACAAATTTCATTGAGGAATAAAAATACAGGGAAGCAGTAGTTAGTATCCCAAGTTCCCTACACAGGCCTCTGCAGGATGTTCTTGAGTTCACACCACACACAATTCTTGTGACACGTTTTTGGAAGCGGAAACATTTAGCTCGGTTTGTTGAGTTACCCCAAAAAAAAATTCCGTATGACATTACTGAATGAAACTACGCATAGTATAATAGTGTTTTCAATTTTTATTCCATCTATGTCTGACAACATTCATGTTACAAATAGAGATTTGCGAGACGCTGTCAGTGCCTTCTCTGGGCGATAGCACTGGAAATACTATGGACGACAGCGTTGCCAATGCGGAGTTGCTAAACACAGCTTTTCGAAATTGCTTCGACAAAGAAGACTAAGTAAATATTCCAGAATTCGAATCTAGAACAGCTGCCAACATGAGTAACTAAGAAGTAGGTATCCTCGGAGTAGTGAAGCAACTCAAATCACTTAATAAAACAAGTCTTTTGGTCCAGACTGTATACGAGTTAGGGTCTTTTCAGAGTATGCTGATGCAGTAGCAACATACTTAATAATCATATACAACCGCTCGTTCGACGAGAGTTCCGTACCCAAAGACTGAAAAGTAATACAGGTCATGGCAATATTCAAGAAAGCTTGTAGGTTTAATCCACTAAATTACAGGCCCATATCATTAACGTCGATATGCATCAGGGTTTTCGAATATATACTGCGTTCGAACATTATAAATTACCTCGAAGAAAACGGTCAATTGACAGACAAAAATGTGTTCAAATGTGTGTGAAATCTTATGGGACTTAACGGCTATGGTCATCAGTCCCTAAGCTTACACACTACTAAACCTAAATTTTCCTAAGGATAAACACACACACCCATGCCCGAGGGAGGACTCGAACCTCCGCCGGGACCAGCCGCACAGTACATGACCGCAGCGCCTCAGACCGCTCGGCTAATCCCGAGCGGCAATTGACAAACAGTCAACACGAATTTAGAAAATATCGTTCTTGTGAAACACAACTGGCTCTTTACACACTCGAAGTGTTGAGTGGTATGGACAACGGATTTCCAATTGATTCCGTATTTTTTATTTTAAAAATGGCTCTGAGCACTATGCGACTTAACTTCTGGGTCATCAGTCGCCTAGAACTAATTAAACCTAACTAACCTAAGGACATCACACACATCCATGCCCGAGACAGGATTCGAACCTGCGACCGTAGCGGTCGCTCGGCTCCAGACTGCAGCGTCTAGAACCGCACGGCCACTCCGGCCGGCCTCTTATTTTACAGAAGTCTTCCACTACTGTACTACACAAGCAGCTTCTAATGAAATTGTGTGCTTATGGAGTATCGCCTCATTTATGTGACTGGATTCGTGATTTGCTGCCAGAGAGGTCACAGTTCGTAGTAACTGACTGACAGTCATCGAGTACAACAGGTGCGATTTCTGGCGTTCCTCGAGGTAATTTTATAGGCCCTCTGCTGTTCCTTATCTATATAAACGATTGAGGAGACTATCTGAGCAGCCGTCTTAGGTTGTTTGAGATGATGCTGTCGTATATCGTCTAGCAAAGTCATCAGAATATCAAAACAAATTTCTAAACGATTTATAAAACATATCTGTATGGTGCGAAACCTGGTAACCGACACTAAATAAAAAAGTGTGAGGCCATACATACGAGTGCTAAAAGAAATCCGCTAAACTTTGCATGGTAAATTCAACTCAATGCCGAGGAATTAGAATTACGAACAACTTAAATGGGAAAGAACACAAAGGAAATTTTATGGGGAAGGCAAACCAAAAACTGCGTTTTATTGACGGAATACTTAGAAAATATAGCAGATCTAATCTTGTCAGTCCTCTTTTGGAGTACTGGAAGTACTGCCGCGCGGTCTGGGATCCTTACCAGGTAGGATTAACGGAGTACATCGAGAAAGGTCAAAGAACAGCAGTACGTTTTGTTCAAATGGTTCAAGTGGCTCTAAGCACTATGGGACTTAACTTCTGAGGTCATCACTCCCCTAGACTTAGAACTACTTAAACCTTAGTATCCTAAGGACATCACACACATCCATGCCCGAGGCAGGATTCAAACCTGGGACCGTAGCAGCAGCGCGGTTTCGGTCTGAAGCGCCTAGAGCCGCTCAGCCACAGCGGCCAGCAGTACGTTTTGTACTATCGCGAAATAGAGGAAACAGTGTCACTGACATGATTCAGGATTTGGGGTGGACACCACTAAAACAAAAACAATTTTCGTTGCGCCGGAATCTTCACGCGAAAGTCCAATCACCAACTTTCTCCTGCGAAAGTGAAAATATCTTGCTCGCGCCGACCTACATAGGGAGAAATGATCATCATAATAAAATGAGGGAAATCAGAGATCGCACAGGAAGATGTAGGTGTTCGTTTTTTCTGAGCGCTGTTCGAGATTGGAATAAGAGAGAGTTATTGTGAAGGTGGTTCAATGAACCCTCTGTCAGGCACTTAAGTGTGATTTTCAAAGTATACTTGTAAATGTAGATGTAGATGTAGATGTTTAGGCGATTCAAAAATTCTGATCGAGATCTTAAAAACATTTGCAGTATTTTCTTTAAATTTCTATCTCAGTACCTTATTATATATTTCGATAAGTTGCTGATTTTTGGAGATGTTTAACTTTGCTTTGAATACGTTTTCCTGTCAGATGTAATCAACCATTCACAACCATTAGTCGAGATCGAGGGGAATTATTAAACTCCTTGCAACTCAGACAGCTGCTCCTTTGTGTGTACGATTAACTGATTTTTCCTCTTGTATCCACCTCAACTGATGCAGTAGCCGTGTCATTAAAAGCAGTTACATCGTTGTCTCCTGTGACTGAGATGCAAAGGACGAGTTTTTCCGAAGATACGCTGCTGTAAAAAAATTAGTACACCCTTTCAGAGGTTTCCAATTCACTCAACGTTTATTGTTGCAACATTGCATATGGAGTATATGAAATGGCTCCATTTACATACGAGTAGCACAGGTCTTTCTGAGGTACAAGATACCCATATTAGTACGTGGTGTAGACTAAACCGGCAGCAATGCAGGAGTTGACTGTGCTTTCTAGTCGATTGTACAGATGGCGAATACTGTCCTAGGATACGTTACGGCATACCTGCTCGACCTGTTCACGTTTTCTGTTTGAGTTGTTGGCTGTTGAGTCACTTTTCATACCATCATATCCAGCAAGGCTCATTTGGAAACAAGTACAGAGAATGCTCCAGCCAGGGAGACGTCACCTGACTGCAGGCAGAATCTGCTTTCATCGCTAAAGACCACGGCGCTCCATTTCATCTTCCAAGTGATCATCTGACGGCACCAGTCGAGCTGTGTGCGTCGATGCTGTGGCGTGAGTGGAAGTCGAGCTAGAGAAATGCGTCCCCTTAGTCCCACTGGCTCGCAATAGATCGAGTTGACACGTCTGGTCCCTACTAACAGTTCTGTGGTAGCTGTACGATGTGCCATTGCTGCCTTTACATTACGACGATACTGGTGGCCACCTGTGCTGTGTGGGAACCCAGAAACTCGTCTACAGGTGGGAAAACGTCTTCACACAACTGACGCAGCACGTCCAACTTATGTGGCATTTCTTCGAAAGGACCGTCCCGCCAGTCAGAAACCCACAATATGACCCTTTGAAACTCGCCCAGATGGCTGTAGGAAGCACGAGTGCTTCTCCACATCATGGTTGCCTGCTTGCTTCATATTTTTCCACCAGAGTGGTCCTTCTTTTTTTCCCGACATGAGCGAGGTGTGGGCTTTCAGCGGATACAAGTCACCGCTCCACAGCAATATGAGGGTAAAAATTCTAAAACATAGCATATAATTGGACATGGGGGCTGACAAAATGAATGTCTGACCCAATAAAAAGAAAGATAGACAGCCGCATAAGCTAATTATTGACACATATGAAATGGTAAATGTTTCATGAATTATAGAAGACGTATGTCGTCATCGGATCAAAATCTACTTTGTCTTTACAGGTGTACTAATTCATCCCGTCCCTAACTGAATTCAAAACATTGAGTTTGTTGAAAATATCGGAAAGATTCACCGGCTCAGGACACCACACGGGGCTTTAGGTATTCACAGCAATGAAAGTAATTAGTATTATTGGTTTCAAAAAATTCAAATATTGTAGTTCGTCTTTAAATTCTACAACCTTGGTAAGCACTTTTCCTCTGGAAATCCTACGGATATTGCTGTGGAGTAACAGTACCTTACGATCTACACCCACTTCTTTACAGAGTTTCTCACACACTCGCCGTTTTACAGGACGAGTTTTTATTCAACTGTCCACTGAAACAACCGATTGAAACACGTCTCCCTGCCGAATTCCATTCGTAGCCTTCACCATTAAAGTCTCTCTATGTAAAACGCCCTGAGAAGTTATTACTGATGGGTTTTTACTCCTCAAAAATGATTAACCACTTTATAGTTCCTGTCGTTGCTGCAGCACCATCAGTACAAACAGAAGTGCATTTCGTCCACCTGAGTCCGTTTTCCCGTAAGAAACTGTCCACAGCAGCGAATATACGAGGGTTGAATGAAAAGTAATGCCTCCACCTTCGTTTATTGTGTTAGAGTGGGAATATTTTAATAAATCAAACGCAGAAATAATGCTTAAAAAGTGATCTTTAATTGCCAATATTCACTTTTCCACATAATCCACATTTCTGCCAACGATGAACAAGTTTTCTGAAGCCGTCATGGGAGAAGTCGACAATCTGTTTCCGCAACCACAGTTTCACAGTTCTCTCAACGTCTTCATAAGAAGCATAATTATGTCCCTGCAGATCGTCTTTCATTATCGGGAACAAATGGAAGTCAGATGGTGCTAAATCTGGACTGTATGGTGGATGCTGTACGGTGGTGAGATTCACTCTCTAAAGTTCTGCTGTGGTGGCAGGTGAAATGTGTCGTTTGACATTGTCATGCTGCAGAAAAACATTTCCCTTTGCCTTTCGGACCCTTCTTAGCCGTCATTTCAGAGTTCGCAGCGTTGTGATGTAACGCTCTGAATTTATTGTTGTTCCACGATCAAGGATATCAACATTGATAACACCATCCGCGTCCCTGATCACTGTGGCCATGATTTTTCTAGCTGAGGGCTGCATCTGGAATTTCTTTTTCTGGGGTGAGTCTTTGTGTCGATCTTCCATAGAGTGTCATTTCGTCTCCGGGTCTTAATGGTGTACTCACGTTTCACCTTCTGTCCAATTGAATGAAGAAAGGCGTCACCTTCATTCTCGTAACGCGAGAGGAGTTCCTGGCAAATTTCAAGTCTGTGAGCTTTCATTTCAGGAGTCAGCATCCAGGGTACCCATCGTGCACAGATCTTCCGATGGCCAAGCAAAGGAATAATGTGATCCACACGTTCTTGTGAAATGACGATTGTGCTTGCAGTTTCTCTCTGAGTGATACAACGATCGTCCTGAATCAATCTGTCAACATTTTGCTTGTGAAACTCGGTGGTTGCTGTCACAGGACGTCCAACTCTTTGTTTTCTCACGCAGGTCAGATGTTCCCGCCTCAACATCTTTAAACTTACTCGCCCAACGACTCATAGTACTCTCATCAACACAATCAACGTAAACTTCTGCCGTTCTCCGATGAATCTCCTTTGGGGTGACACCTTCTGCTGTCAAGAATTCAATGGCACGTTGCTTAAATCGCATTGACCGACCGTCTGCGCAGGGTTCCATACTGTAACAACACAACCGTTCAGTGCTAACGCTTCCCACCAACTGGAGCTGTAGAGAAGAGGCTACGGAACAAGCCAATACCTGCCGCATACCAATGCTGCCAACTGTTGAAGAGTTACTAAGATGGAGGCATTACCTTTCAGTCAACCCTCGTATCAGCTCCACTGGTTGTTGTTTCCAGTTCTCGAGAAAAAGCTATTGCTCATCAATTTCTAAACCGCATACAAATCTCACAAATGACAATAATTGAACTTTCCAGCAAATGTCAATGCTTTCATCTAACTGTAGAATAAATTGCGTGTTCATTTCGTCTTCTACTCGTACAACATTACCTTGAATGTCAACTGATATGTCCATAACACGCTGATAAACTGTATCATTTGTCACAGATACTTGGAAATCTGTTCAACTGTTCTCGGTCCCAACATAGTAACAACCTCTTCTTCATATGGCGATAAAATAAGCACTTCACCGATGTTATGAAGTTTGTTTCTTGACAATAATTTCAGAAATTGTTGCCAAAACAGCTTTATCTTACAGCTTTATTCGCTTTCCCATCATGACAGAAGATGGATGAATGGAAGTACATAGAAGCTGAAAATGCTTTCTTTATCTTTGAGAGACGCGTTGGCAGTTTTCCAGGTACCATAGACTCATCTGACAACACTGTGCCACACAACAAACATTTCGACGTAAGCCTGCCCTATTCAACTGTCCATGTAGACCCGAAATTTATATATTCTTCTTTATAGTCACGGTCCTGGTGAACCTTGCCTGATTCCGGTTTTCTGATTTCCTGGTTAGTGGATTACGAAGGTGGGGAAGTTTTTGATCTCTTTCGAATATTAATATCTTAGGTTGGTGTTTAGCATGGTGGTACTCCGGTTGCTCTGGGTTCATGCATCGACAGTTATTTTTCATTTGTAGTTCGCTATTGGTATTTGACTTTATATAATGTCATTTTGTGATTTGTAGATACTAAAATGGAGTGCCAAATGCAGAAATCGGAACATTTATGACATATTCTTCTGTCTGAGTTCCGCAGAAGTGTGACAGCAGCGGAGGCAGCCAGAAATGTTTTCGACGTGTATGGCGGTAACTCTACTGGACACAGCACGGCAAGAAAATAGTTTTCTCGTTTTAAGGAGAATCGCTTTGATATTAGTGACTCTCTACGTTCAGGAAGACTCCGGGGTTTGATGATCCGTTAAATGGTTCCCATGGCTCTAAGCACTAAGGGACTTAAAATCTGAGGTCATTAGTCCCCTAGACGTAGAACTACTTAAACCTAAGTAGCCTAATGACATCACACACATCCATGCCCGAGGAAGGATTCGAATCTGCGACCGTAGTAGCCACGCGGCTCTGGACTGGAGCGCCTAGAACCACTCGACAGCAGCCGGCGATCCTTTAAGTAAATTAATCCACAACGATCCACGTCATTGTACTAGAGAACTGGCAGCTGTGATGAACTGTGATCATTCCACCATCGTACAACATTTTAATGAAATGGGGGATTTTCAGAAATCGGACGCATGGATACCGCATGCTCTAAGCCAAAATCACAAAAATCTGTGGTTGGCCGTAAGTGTATGACTGCCTGCTCGTCATCAGTTGGCTCGTGAACAACTCCGACTATTCTGTATCGTTATTGGTGATGAGAACCGGTGTACTTATGCTAACGTAAGAAAAAGAAGAAAATGGCTGAGTCCAAACAAAGTAGCAATTCCCCAAAAAAAGAACTGCGCACATCAAAGAAAGATAATGTTATGCATCTACTGGAACAGTGACGGTGCGAATTGCTTCCCCGAGGGATAACCATCACTGCTGACATTTACTGTCAACAACTGAGACGTCTTGCAGGCGCACTCCGAGAACAATGACGATGAATACTGCGTCAAGTGACGCCCATCCCAATTCTGCTAGACTGACAAAAAACTCATTGGATTGGGAAG
The DNA here is from genome assembly GCF_021461395.2 of Schistocerca americana. Classification (NCBI taxonomy): domain Eukaryota; kingdom Metazoa; phylum Arthropoda; class Insecta; order Orthoptera; family Acrididae; genus Schistocerca; species Schistocerca americana. The sequence continues at coordinate 437,593,961 of NC_060119.1, read as the reverse complement.
TCATTCCGCAAATATATTATTCAACTGATCTTGCTACCCAAGATTTTCACCTTTTCCGCTACCTGTCGAACAAATTCAAGAAACTTCCTTTCTAGATGAAAATGCTCTCCAAACACGACTCAACGAATTCTCGTCAAAATCAAGCGGTTCCTGCAGTCGCGTAATCGGAAAGTTACCTTAGCGTTGGCAGACAGTCGTAAAGAGTGAAGGAGAATATACTATTGGTGACTAAAGTCTCTTTTTGTGTTGTGTTTGTTAAGTGTATGGTTAAACACTGCGAACTTATGCACCGGCATCATATTAGTCTCAATTCTACTAAGATGTAGGAGAGCTATCAACGACCCAGGCTTTATTTTTTATGACGTCCTTGATGAAAAGGGCGCACTAGCAACCAGCAAACGCACGTCACTGCTGAAACTAATGGTAAAATTGTACCGAGCAGAGAAACAAAAGACACGCGACGACCGATTACCAAAAAATAAAATGACTGAGAAGATACGTATATAGGATCTTAAAGCAGAATAATCCAGAAATCCAATTTGAGTATCCGCTGACATTTTTTATTGACCCAGGCGACAATGCCGTTAAACACCAAAGAAAACTGTGAACACACTGACAAAGGCTGCCACCCGCCGTAAAAAATGATAATATTTATGTTGGAGATTATTCTTGGGGGCCTGGGAGATCACATAGGGGAGTCACTGCTACAACTTTGCGACTCTGGCTAAAAAATGAGGGTGAGATGCGAATACAAGAACTCAAGAAGAGAGTTCTCTTAGCCTCTCTCACCTCAATTCTCCACAGTCCTACCTACACATGGTGCCCCCGTTAAACTAAGCAACCCAGTGGAAGGTTGGCTACCCTACCCCAGCGGGAAACTGGGTCAGCAAGCCGACAGCATCTACATCTTCATCTACATTTACATGAATACTCTGCAAATCACATTTAAGTGCCTGGCAGAGGGTTCATGGAACCACCTTCACAATTCTCTATTATTCCAATCTCGTACAGCGCGCGGAAAGAATTAACACTTATACCTTTCCGTACGAGCTCTGATTTCCCTTATTTTATTGTGGTGATCGTTCCTCCCTATGTAAGTCGGTGTCAAAAAAATATTTTCGCATTCGATGGAGAAAGTTGTTGATTGGAATTTCGTGAGAAGATTCCGTCGCAACGAAACACGCCTTTCTTTTAATGATTTCCAGCACAATTCCTGTATCATTTCTGTGACACTCTGTCACATATTTCGCGATGATACAAAACGTGCTGCCCTTCTTTGAACTTTTTCGACGTACTCCGTCAGTCCCATCTGGTAAGGATCCCACACCGCGCAGCAGTATTCTAAAAGACGACGGACAAGCGTAGTGTAGGCAGTCTCCTTAGTAGGTCTGTTACATTTTCTAAGTGTCCTGCCAATAAAACGCAGCCTCTGGTTAGCCTTCCCCGCAGCATTTTCTGTGTGTTCTTTCCAATTTAAGTTGCTCGTAATTGTAATACCAAGGTATTTAGTTGAATTTACGGCTTTTAGTTTAGACTGATTTATCGTGTAACCGAAGTTTAACGAGTTCCTTTTAGGACTCACGTAGATGACCTCACACTTTTCGTTACTTAGGGTCAACTGTCAGTTTTCGAACCATTCAGTTATTTTTTCTAAATCGTTTTGCAGTTTGTTTTGATCTTCTGATGAATTTATTAGTCGATAAACGACAGCGTGATCTCCAAACAACCGATGACGGCTGCTCAGATTGTCTCCCAAATCGTTTATATAGATAAGGAACAGCAAAGGGGGTACAACACTACCCTGGAGAACGACAGAAATCACTTCTGTTTTACTCGATGACTTTCAGTCTACTACGAACTGTGACCTCTCTGACAGGAAATCGCAAATCCAGTCACATAACTGAGACGATATTCCATAAGCACGCAATTTTACTACGAGCCGCTTGTGTGGTACAGTGTCAAAAGCCTCCCGGAAATCCAGGAATACGGAATCGATCTGAAATCCCTTGTCAATAGCACTCAACACTTCATGTGAATAAAGAGCTAGTTGTGTTTCACAGGAACGATGTTTTCTAAACCCATGTTGGCAGTGTGTCAATAGACCGTTTCCTTCGTGGTAATTCATAATGTTCGAACACAATATATGTTCTAAAATCCTGCTACATATCGACGTTTACGATATGGGCCTGTAATTTATTGGATTACACCTACTACCTTTCTTGAATATTGGTGTGACCTGTGCAACTTTTCAGTCTTTGGGTACGGATCTTTCGTCGAGCGAACGTTAAGTATGGAGCTAATGCATCAACATACTCCGAAAGGAACGTAATTGGTATACAGCATGGACCAGAAGACTTGCTTTTATTAAGTGATTTGAGTTGCCTCACTATTCCGAGGATATTTAGTTCTACGTTACTCATGTTGGCAGCTGTTCTCGACTCGCATTCTGGAATATTTACTTCGTCTTCTTATGTGAAGGCATTTCCGAAGGCTGTGTTTAGGAAATCTGCTTTGGCAGCACTGTCTTCGATAGTATCTCCATTGTTATAGCGCAGAGAAGACACTGATTGTTTCTTGCCGCTAACATACTTCACATACGACCAGAATCTCTTTAGATTTTCTGCCAGGTTTCGAGACAAAGTTTCGTTGTGGAAACTATTATAGGCGTCTTGCATTGACCTCCGCGCTAAATTTCGAGCTTCTGTAAAAGATCGCCAATCTTGGAAATTCTGCGTCTGTTTAAATTTGGCATGTTTGTTTCGTTGTTTCTGCAACAGTGTACTAACCCGTTTTGTGTACCAAGGAGGATCAGTTCCGTCGTTTGTTAGTTTCAAATGGTTCAAATGGCTCTGAGCACTATGGGACTTAACTTCTGAGGTCATGAGTCCCCTAGAACTTAGAACTACTTAAACCTAACTAACCTAAGGACATCACACACATCCATGCCCGAGGCAGGATTCGAACCTGCGACCGTAGCGGTCGTGCGGTTCCAGACTGTAGCGCCTAGAACCGCTCGGCCACTCCGGCCGGCGTTTGTTAGTTTATTTGGTATAAACCTCGCAATTGCTGCCGATACTAGTTCTTTGAATTTAAGCCACATCTGGTCTACACTTATATTATTAATTTGGAATGAGTGCAGATTTTCTGTGAGGAAGGCGTCAAGTGAATTTTTATCTGTTTTTTTTTTTTTTTAATAGCTATATTTTTCGCTTATTTTTCGTGGATTTGGGGATTACAATATTCAATCTTGCTACGACAACCCCGTGTTCACTAATTCCTATATCGGTTTCGATGCTGGTTATTAACTCAGGATTATTTGTTGCTAAGAGGTCAAGTGTGTTTTCACAACCGTTTACTATTCTCGTGGGCTCATGAACTAACTGCTCGAAATAATATTCAGAGAATGCGTTTAGCACAATTTCGGATGATATTTTATGCGTACCTCCGGAATTAAACATGTATTTTCGCCAACATATCGAAGGTAAATTAATGTCACCACCAACTATTATCGTATGAATCGGATACGTGTTTGAAATCAAACTCAAGTTTTCTTTGAACCTTTCAGCAACTGTATTATCAGAACTGGGAGGTCGGTAAAAGGATCCAATTATTATTTTATTCCGGTTGCCAACAATGACCTCTGCCCATACTAACTCACAGGAAGTATCTACTTCAATTTCGCAAGTTAAACTACTTCTAACAGCAACAAATACGCCACCGACAACCGTGTTTAGCCTGCCTATCTTTTCGGAACACCGTTAGGTTCTTCGCAAAAATGTCGGCTGATCTTCTATCCGGGTTTAGCCAGCTTTCAGTGCCTATAACGATTTGAGCATCAGTGCTTTCTATTAGCGCTTGGAGCTTTGGTACTTCACCAACACAGCTACGGCAATTTACAACTGGTATACCAATGGTTCCTGTATCTATGTTCTTCCTGTGTTCAGCCTGCACCCTTTCTGACTGAAGCCCTTCTTGTGTTTTCCCGAGACCCTCTAACCTAAAAAACCGCCAAGCCCACTCCACACAGCCTCTGCTACCCTTGTAGCCGCCTCCTGCGTATAGTGGACACCTGCCCCATTCAGCGGAAACTGAAACCCAATCACCCTTGTCAAATAGTCTGCGGCCTACATGGTCGCGGAACCGTCTGAGCGTCTGATTCAGACCGTCCACTCGGCTCTGCAGCAGAGGTCCGCAATCGGTCCTGTCGACTATGCTGCAAAATGTCAGCTCTGCTTTCATCTTGCAAGCAAGACTGGCAGCCTTTACCACTTCTGTTAGCCGCTCGAAACCAGAGAGAATCTCTTCTGATCCAAAGCGACATACATCGTTGGTACCGACGTGAGCAGCCACCTGCAGTTGGCTGTACCCAGGCGTTCTAGGTCCTAGATCGTCCTTCATAGACCTCATTAGCTCTCGTATTTTTGCTGGGTACCTGAACTCAGAAGACATGTTGTATCTCCTTAGGAGCCGTTTAATCTTTCGCGTCACTGTACCACAAAAAGGGAAAAACGCAACATCCTTATTCTCCTCTTAGGTGGTTTTCCGAAATTTGGTTAGTGCCAAGACTGTCGGTTCCCGATCGAAAGAACATCCCGTGCAGCTGAAGAAACTTTATGTTGAACGACCAATGTGTACCGTTGCTGGCAGTCGCTGCTACTACAGAGAATTTCAGGTAGGGCACATGCAGTCGTACTCTCGTGCTCGTTCCGATGATGACGATGATTTTTGGGTTGTGGGGCACTAAGTGCGCGGGCATCAGCGACCGTACAAAGTTCCAATTTTTACACAGTCCAATTTGTTGACAATCCAATCTATCCACTGTCACGAATGATGATGATGAAATGATGAGAACAACACAAACACCCAGTCCTCGGGCAGAGAAAATCCACAACCCGGCCGGGATTCGAACCCAGGACCGCGTGATCCAGAGGCAGCAACGCTAGCCACTAAACCACCAGCTGCGGAATGCTCGTTCCAAGGTGACAACTTAAGGACAGTAGCGCCTTCGTCATGCCCATGATCCGTCGTCTTTTGTCTTAGATGTGTTCTTTAAGGCATGCATTGAGTGATATGTCATTGCCAGACATTCACGGTCTTCACCAATGAGACTGGATGGTCATTTCTGGAAAGTTCTGCCCCGACCTTGGAGGTAAAATAGATATGGGTGCATTTCTGGGGGTTTAGTTGCACTTTGTTCTCCTACATCATCTTGGTTAGAAATCTTCGAACGTTCCCTGTATTGCAACGGCCACTGGTGGTATATTGTCAGCAAATTGGACAAACATCACATTCTCCACGGTCGCCATGTCGTTCATATAAAAGTTGTGGAGTACAGGGGATAAGACTGATCACTGGGGTGTTACTGCAGATCTCATCTTCAGTTCCGACCTCTGTCCCTTTACTTTCACCATAATTTGACGTTGGAGAACGAGTGACATGATCATTCTTCTTTAACAATCTGTGTTTATAGTTCTGAAGCGAAGTTCGACTGTAATCTAATGCTTTGTCTCTACACCTTATCATAGGGCTTTTCCACACCAAGGAAATGCCCCACCGTGTATTTACCCGAGATTTTTAGGTATTTTTTTTAGTTTTTTGACTACAGTTGTATTGCAGCCTAAAGTTTTTGCTCGAGCCCCATCTTTTCCTATCGGAATCGTTTCATCCATCGCCAGGAATTCTTTGATACGTCTGTGCATCTCCCTTTCAAATATTTTGTCGTGAGTGCTGAGTAAACTGATGGGGTGGTAAATGCTGGCATGAATCAGGCCTTATCGGGTTTCAGAATGGTTACAATTTGACCGATCCGCCATTTTCCCGTAAGCAGCTGTTGAAAATACTCATCGATAAGCCCAATTCTTTTGTTAGAAGTTTTATTTGTTGCTTTATCACTTCAGCAATACCCTGTGCTTTGTGTGGTCCTGGCACTACATTATGACATTGATTTACCTGATGTCTGTCAGTTCCGGTTCGGTTGTCACAGGGTGTGTCACAATCTTTTCCATCAAGAATTTAATGCGCTGGTGGTCTACCTCATCACGTTTGTTTTTACAGGGAAGTGGCAATGAACTTTGTTCTTTATAAACGGAGATAAATTTCTCTGCTTCGGCTATCACATCGTATACCAGTCCTTGGGGCAAATCCAGTGACTGTTTCGGCGTTTTTGGTTATCGAAGGTTATTTACTAGCTGCCACTTGTTCCTATATACAAGATGAATGACGATTTCGTGCGTCATTCGTGGAGTCGCCTTGTAAATTCCTATTCCTCCCGTTTCATTTGGTGGTTTTTACGCGTGTCACTCAGTTCCTGTCATCGTTTCTGAGCTGTTTGGTTAGTGTACTGCAGTTCTTGGAAAAGCGGTGGTCAGTGGAGCTGACGGTCGTCCGATTTAGTTCTAGCGGTAGTCGGTAGTTAAGGTGCCTTTGTTAAATGGTCCACTGTGAAGACGTGCCGAGTTGGATCTACATTGTTACTTAAGTAATGGGCGAATTTCGTGGAGTCGAACTCTGTAGAGGTTGCCGCTAGGGACGACGCGAATAGCCTAGACAGTGGCAGCAGCATGGGATTGTGGTTTGATGACTTCTCCTGAAGAATAGTTAGGTCTGGTGGTTGGGCAATATTTTTCTTCGTAGCACTTCTGGCTGGTGATGTGCAGGTTTCCGGAAGTGTGTCGGTTCATTGGGCCCATACAGCCACGTTTAGCCTTCCTTCCAACTCGAATAGTTTGATTCCCTTGGGGCTCACCATTCGTGCCAGACAAAGGGCTTCTCGTCTGGGTCGCCGTCGTAGAATATTTTACTATCGCCTTGAAACATGGCCTCGAAATAGTCCTATAGGAGTTGTGCTGTCTGTCTGAGATAGAGAGCGATAAACTTGATTTCTCCTTGCGTTGTGCTTATCGTTACTTCCGACGTTTCAAAGGTTTAGGCAGCTCTTCTTCCTTGTGGTGCACATGTTCACTAACAAAGATTTCAGTCCCTGCTCCTCCGCTCCTCCTATCTGCCTCTCCTGTCACCTCTACAACTAATCAAGTTTTAAGGTGTCCTGAGGCTCTAGTCTTGTTTCTTATATGAGCAGTAGAAAGGGCTACTTATTCTTCCTTATTGTGAATTCCATACAGCTATCTGTAGGCCTTTTACCATGGAACACCTTTTATTCGACTAGAAGGGCCACTCCTTCCGCCAGAGCCAGTAATTTAATTGTCTTGTCGAGTGCTTCACTGATTTTCACGTAATTTCTACAATTCGGGTTAAAGTATTTGTCTATTTTAAACCGTTCCAGAAATCCTTGATATCTGTAATTGCATCTTCAACTTTTGTTGCGTCAGATTTTTGTAGTTGTTCCTCGCCTGGGACGTTTTCCAGTGTCCGCTGGCGTCTATGGTTTGTCCATCAGGCGTTCCGATTTGTTTCCATTGTTATCGTTTGCACTTTTTTGTATCTTTGACGGTGTGTTCTCACAGGTCAGTACCTGTTGGCTGTGTCTGTGGGTGCATCATTGTTGGTATGGGTGCTGGTCTGATTGCATTGCATGCTTTGATGGCCCGCTGGCATTCTTTGCAGCCAAGCCACGATGCTACATGATCCCCTCGACGTAAGGAACACCTTGCTTTTGAGTCTCATGTATGAGGTGGGGGGCAAAGTCCTTGGCATCCACAGGACCTTGTCGGTGGTGCAGAGTAAATTTTCGTGTGGTCCAGCCATTTCTGGTATTTAGCCGGTACATTCTTCAGTGAGTAGCCTTCTGTCCGGATTTGTGGGTATAGTAGGTAGAGTAGTTCACACATTTCGTCAGTGTTTTTGTTCTATAGACTGACTGCATAGACCGGTAGTGGCGTTATGTTTCCAGTGTCTTTATCTTTTCTTGTGTTGGTACACATGCTTTACTGTAAAGCATTCTCCTGGACAGTTGCTTTGCATTCTTTTTCTGGAATTTCACTTTGTAGACCATTGATTATTATCTTCAGTGGTCTTGAGTTCTGGTCCTGGTGGCTGTAGAAAAGAACGTTGCTCTCATAGCAGAATTTGAACGCTATCATCTGGTTTTCTAGGAACCAAATAAATACTTCTAATTATCGCCACGTTATATCGCTCTCACACCTTCTCTGTGCACTTCCTGATTCAATGTATTCCCGAATGATGGGTCATTATTGCTGGTACCAAGGGGCACTTTCATTATCTGATTGTTTCAGTTTCTGCCTAGTAGTGAGAAGTTCATAGCAGGTTTTCCCCTCTTGTAGGAGAACATATATGCTACTTACTAATAAAAAGTTTCTCAGGCTTCCAGCCGTGTCAAATGGTTTAAAATCCACGAGCTTTCAGCAGAGAAATCCTCGGGCATTATCAAGTGGTGAATGTCTTCTGGTTGCTGCTGCCGTCCTTATGTAGCTGCGCTGCCTCCCGTGAGGTCACTGGTACCCACACCGGCACCATATATGGTAATGTTTACGTTGTGCAGCCACCTTCTGATGGCTGGATCCCACGCTGCGCTTAGCTGCAGGCCGCCATCTTTATTGAACGTGTTGTCACAAAGTTTTATTTCGGCTTTATGCTGTCCCAAAAACTGTTAGTCCATGTGATAAAAGACGTCTTGTCGAATGCAATATGATGACCGTTTTCTAATGCATTTCATTTTTTACTATTTAAAAATGTCATTGCACAAATTAATTCTAAGTTAAAAACTAGTATGGGAGAGGAAATGCTTAAAAACAACAGTTTTAAGATAGGAAAATTAGGAGGTTAGGAAGGAGTTTATATTTGTTGCATGCCACCACCGATGCTGTCCAGAAGGAGTACAATACCGCAGAAAGGTACTGAGTCTCTCGCTGCTGGGCAACTACCAGTCAATCTGCTCCTACTTGCCATCTGAGGCCGAATACCTAAATAATACTTTGAACCTATCGCTCTCAGATGACGCGATCGTACATCTAGGTTAGATTACTCTATACCGCATTGCGCGCTCTCCTCTATTTTTACACTTTAGTTACAATCTAGGCTTACTATTTAATGAAAAATTTTTTTCCTTTACACGGCAATGACTATACATTTAGTCCTTCATCTACACTGCAATCCACTCTTAAGTGCTTCGCAGAGGGTTCATCTTCAGACTACTTCGCTGTCGGTCTCCATCATTCTCCACTGTTCTACGCTTATCCGTCTTATAAACCTGTGCCGCTGTCGTGTGATCTGCTACCGCTGCTACTGGTACCTGTCTCACTAGAATTGTCCGTGGAATTTTTCGCTGCCTGTTCTCCTTGCCGTCTGCACATTCCCTGAGACCACTCCACAAGGTCTGGTTTCTGAGTAATTGTATAATGCCGTTGTGTGAGTGTGCTAGGCATCTTTCCTGTGAATGACATACAGAAATATATGTCTTGACGTCCCTTTCTTTCCACAGGCACAATCAGCCTCCTGACCGAGGTTTACACATAACAAATGCATGTGGTATCGTCATGTCCGATTAAGAAGTGAACCATTCTCCTGGCTATGACTGACACATTTTATCCCCAGTAGTTCCCTAATGTTCTGGGAGAATGCATAATCCCTACTGGCCTTTTCAAGGTTGGCCCATCTCCAGGTTTTGGATTTTCTCGAGGTCTGCATTTTCTCCCCTAAAAGAACTCTCGAACACCGTGTCTGGCCTGCTCGTTTTCGACCAATATGTTGCCGCCGTCGGTTGGTACATCTAGAGATGACGTTTGGCAGTGTCTGGCAGCGAGGGCGAAGCCTCGCAGTGACGACAAGGAATGACTGCGAACGTGATCACTGGTAGCAATGGCGATGACGAAGACGCGACGGCGAGGCGAAGAAACTTTTTCCTCCAAAATTCCAACTCTGATAAAACCCTGCACAGTTGTTTTCCCAAGGGGAAGAGGGGTTCCAATCCCAGGATGCTCTCCGTTATGCAGATTCCTGAAGAGAATGAAACGTGTAACACCTTTAATAAATCCTTCTCAAGTTCCCTCGATGAACTACCCTAACTAAAACACTGAAAGTTTCTGAAACGATCGTATACTGCATGCCATTTAACATTTCTTAGTTGTTTTGTCATATTTAAAGTATACACTAAATTCCTGTGTTGTTTCCTAATCTCTACTCTCCTCTTTCTCTCTAACTAATGCATTCTGGATCTCTGGATCTAATAAGAAGAGTCTCATAATACTACATAGCAACCAGAACTTAACTATTTCAGTTAACTGTTTTATTCATGTCCATTTCTTATAATACTACGTAGCAACCAGACTTTATTATTTCGGTTAAGTGTTTTATTCATGTACTGTCCTTTAATTGATTCCAGTGGTTCCATTTGCTGTAACTATAAGGTAAAAGAAATTAATGTGGGCATCTATGATGTTCTCGTATTTACAAATAAGATGCCTAAGTTGTAGAATAGTTTAAGCCTCAAGTATTATCTTTCTTATATAGCTTATACTTTAATCTTTGCAGTTTTGATACTTATATGCAGAGGTTCTGTCTTGACTGCTGTGTTAAAGAGCTGTGGTGATGCGTAAGTGTAGACTTGATCTCCATTAATTATTACATATCATGCCAAACTGAAATGTCACGAAAATAGTGTCACGCGCAGTTATGTTTACTACCACAGCTATGTTTTTAAGAAGGACGGTGGGGGAATCTGAGCGTGATCTTACTTCATTTTTGTCGTGTATAACACCGATGGTATTGTTGTAACAATTTATATTTCGATAGTGCCAGTTACTATCCTTGTCCACGGAATATGCAGAAAGAAAAAGAAATGCCTTCCCTTCCTCACATTCATGTTGTAAGTAGGCTGTTTATGTTTTCTTATTGGCAACTTTACGTAGCGCTCTGTATGAAAATCACTGGCTGTGCTGTGTGCAGTCTGTGGCTAGTTTGCATTGTTGTCTGCCATTGTAGTGTTGGGCAGCGGCAGCTGGATGTGAACAGCGCGTAGCGTTGCGCAGTTGGAGGTGAGCCGCCAGCAGTGGTGGATGTGGGGAGAGAGATGGCGGAGTTTTGAAATTTATAGGACTGGATGTCATGAACTGCTATATACATTATGACTTTTGAACACTATTGAGGTAAATACATTGTTTGTTCTCTATCAAAATCTTTCATTTGTTAACTATGCCTATTAGTAGTTAGTGCCTTCAGTAGTTTGAATCTTTTATTTAGCTGGAAGTAGTGGCGCTCGCTGTATTGCAGTAGTTCGAGTAACGAAGATTTTTGGTGAGGTAAGTGATTTGTGAAAGGTATAGGTTAATGTTAGTCAGGGCCATTCTTTTGTAGGGATTTTTGAAAGTCAGATTGCGTTGCGCTAAAAAATATTGTGTGTCAGTTTAAGAACAGTCACGTATACATTTGTTCAAAGGTGATGTTTCATATGTCGACCCTTAGCCGAGCATACCTCACTGGAATCTTCTGATTTTTTCTTGTAGTTTGTGTAATTAGTGTAGTTTTTGTTTATTGCTAGCGCGTAATTATAGAGAGAATTTCCTTTTTAGTTGTAGTTTTTCATTGTTGTACAGTAAAACAGTTGTGGCATGCATGTAGATTTGCAGCAAGTATTTTGCAGCTGCGCTTGCAATTAACGAGATATTATTTTCAGTGCTACGTTAATGTGATCTCTTATTTTTGCTCTTCAAATTGTGCTTTTCTGTGTTATTGTGTGAAATATTGTAACAATAATGGCGTGCGAAAAACGTAATACTAGGCTCCGCCGGCCGGAGTGGCCGAGCGGTTAAAGGCGCTACAGTCTGGAACCGCACGACCGCTACGGTCGCAGGTTCGAATCCTGCCTCGGGCATGGATGTGTGTGATGTCCTTAGGTTAGTTCGGTTTAAGTAGTTCTAAGTTCTAGGGGACTTATGACCACAGCAGTTGAGTCCCATAGTGCTCAGAGCCATTTGAACCATTTACTAGGCTCCAAAGAAAACTGAGAAATGACAGTGAAGACGAAAGCAGTGTGTTAGCGCCACCGAGTAATGAATTAACTAATGTTCAAAGTAGTAATTTGCTAATTGTGCATAGGGAAATGGAGTGGGCTGCAAACAATGGTGTAGACAGTGAAACAATTAGTGAACAGGGAAGCATTATCGATCGATCGGTCGGCAACAGCTTGCCTCAGGAATCCGAAATGACAGGACACAATCTCGCAAAAACTGTAGATTCAGGTTTTGCGTTCTCACCGTTTTCTCAAATAAGTCAAGACACATTTTCTGCTTTTCAAACTGCGAATATTGCCGGTTCAAATGCATAGCCGAATAGCACTGAGGAACATGTTTCAGACACCAGTGCATTGTTATTACAATTAATGCAACAAATGGGACAAAAGCTTCAAAAGGTAGACATAATGGAACATAATCTTCAAAAGTTAGACACAATGGAACAAAATCTTCAAACGTTAGACACAATGGAACAAAATCAGAGACAAACACAGCAAAAGCTTCAAAAGTTAGACACCACATTTGAACAAACACGTGAAGATTTAACTACTGAGTTACATAACATTGAATCGAAATGTCAAAAAGTCTGTAATGACGTAAAAACACAGATTTGTGAGCATTTTCAACCTATTTTTTCGCGGCATGAAAATGCATTACAGAATCACGAAGCAGCCATAAAAGAACTGCAAACTATTGTTCATGAAAATCATGAGACCTTGCAAGCTAAAATTGACTCAGTTGCATCTACCGATTCGGTTACGCAACTTGCAAAAACTCAAGAAAACTTAAAGGACACAGTAGATACTCGGAAAATTGGTTCAGAAAGACACAAGGAGGAAATTAGTTCATTATCAGAGAAAGTAGTTGAACTTTCGGATCAGCTAAATAATTTATCTACGAAGGTAGATGATAATCTGAATGACACAAAACTGGTAGTCTTCAATAACACAGAAGAGTGCGAACAAATTAGGAGATTCAAACAAAATCAGAATCAAATTAATACGCAACACCAAAGAGAAATCCGGGAAGTACAAGATCAGCTGACACAGGTAATACAAGAATTACTTATTTCAGAGGACACTCGCGCTCCAATACGGGAAGAGGGACATAGAAATACGGAACAGCCACAAAATAATAACACAGGGCACTTCGGAAATTATGAAATAAATTGGCAAGGTACACCGAATTTTGAGATGGAACCGCCGAAACGACGTAACAATGACCGACATGCGACTCGCCGACATGATGATTTTGACTATAAGCTGTTCATTACTACACGTAAATTCAAAACATTTAAGAATTGTGGCAACGACATTCATCCACAAGCGTGGCTTCATCAATTCTCTCATTGTTTTCCTCCCAACTGGTCATTAGAACACAGATTAGAATTTATGTGTGGCTACTTAGAGAATGAACCAGCTGTAAGAATGCGATCGGTCATTCACGATTGCCACAGTGAAGGAGAGTTTTACCATGCCTTCCTATCAGCATATTGGTCTCAAGCAACACAAGACTGAGTAAACCATGGCATCATAATGATGAAACATTTCGAACAATCTGAATTCTCCAGTCTTGTGAAATATTTTGAAGACATGTTGCAGAAGAATCAGTACCTGTCAAACCCATACAGCCCCTCAGAACTCATCCGCATTTGCTTAATCAAATTGTCTGAACATTTACGACATATTATTTTGGCAGGACGTTGCAAAGACGACATTGAAGCTTTTCAGGGACTCTTACAAGAATTAGAAATTGACACTGACAATCGCGGAACGCGAAAACAGGAACACAACAATTACAGGTCACATCCGACGCAATTCCGCGATGAAAGAAATAATAACTGGACGCGACAAGGCTATTCTCACAACACAAATCGTGACCAAAACAGACACCACTCGTATGACAACCGTTGGCAGAATAGTAATAATTACAGGGAAAGATCACCTCTCTGCAGTAATGACTATCACAGAGACAATCAGAGAAACAGACAATATCGGAACCAAAATCAATATTATCAGGGGAGACAGAATAACTTTAGACGCAACGGTCCAGCGCGCAGTTACGATTCCGGGAGAAATTCTCCATCACGTGACCGACAAGAAAGAAACTATGGAATCTACCGACATGACGACAGACGATATGATCGTAACGACAGACTTGAACTGCATAAGAACCGGCGGGATTCAAACAGAGCAGGGCCCTCTCGACAAGGTGAATTTGTAGAAATTAGATCTCCAAATCCCAATAACGACACGCGCCAGCAAAGAGACAATAGGCAATGACTCATACCGCTGGCAGCCACAAAACGTACGTATGAAACTGACGACGCAGCTGCCGTAGCTAGTAATTACGTAAAAATGGAAGACATTAGGGACATCTTACTCCAGGAACACGACGTAAAACATAACAACATTGCATATCCTGTGATTCACATTACAGTAAATGACTAAATTTTGCTGCAGTACTTGACTCTGGCAGTCCCATTTCAATAACTAGTGAAACAGCCTTTAGCAAATGGAACAAATCGAGCGATTGCCCCACACTTCGGTTACATAAGATTAAATTACAAGGTGCAATCGTTGGAAAAAGTGTAGATGTACGCCAACAAACCAACTTAGAATTCTTTTGTCAAAGCCACAGCTTCTCTATGAACTTTCTTATTGTTCCATTATTGTCGACGGAAATTATATTGGGAGTAGACTTTTTGAATGAATACAAAGCAATCTTAAACTTTCACGATGCTGAAATAAGTTTAGAGAAAGAAGGTAAGTCAATAGCTTTGAAATTTGAAGATTGGCTCTCAAACCATGACAAGGACATTAATCGGCTTTACCTTTTGTTAGACAACAGTTCGGAATTTTCTACGGAACTAGACACTAACAATCACTCTGCAAGTACTGACAGGGATGATATCGACGACATATTTGATACTAATGAGTTAATTCAGAACAAAATTCAAACAATTGAGAATTGTAATGACACTGATAGGCAAGAACTTTTTGAGATTTTACAAGCACATTCCACAGTTTTTACTCACAAAACAGGAACAATCAAGGGATTTCAATACCAATTTCGTGTTTGTGAGCATACTAAATTTTGTGTTAGACCATACGTAATTCCGGCATATTATAGGGACCGTGTTAGAACAGAAATACAATCTTTGCTTAATGAGGGCATTATTGAGCCTGCAGTAAGCTCATACAACAATCCATTACATGTTGTTGAAAAGAAAATGGATCGATCAGGCTTGTCTTACATTCGAGACAAGTCAATACTATCATCATTCCTGAAACAGACAGACCGCAGACGATGGAAGAACTTCTTCAAAATTTTAATGGTGTAAAAGTTTTGTCTTCTATTGATCTCAGATCCAGCTTTTATCAGATCGAACTTCATCCAGAATGTATAAAATACACAGCTTTTCTTTGTTTCGGCGTTTTTTATCAATTTCGGAAACTTCCTTTTGGTTTGAACATTTCTTTGGCAGCGTTCATTCGCGGGCTAAATTCCATATTACCTATTTCTTAAAACATCACATCACCTTATATGTGGATGATATTCTAATAGCAGAAGCCTCATGGGAACAACATAATCGCATCCTCAACAGTTTGTTACGTATTTTTGCAGAATCTGGAATTACAGTTAACTTGGAAAAGTCTGAATTCGGTAGGTCAAAGGTGAGGTTTTTGTGACATATTATTTCTTCTGAAGGCATTCAGCCGGATCCTGAAAAGTTAGAAGCAATCAGAGCCATTCCAGTTCCATCCACAAAAAGACAAGTCCGCAGTTTTCTAGGTCTCGTAAATTTTTACTGTCGTTTTCTGAATATGCAAATTCTAGTTACACCAAAACTTTGTTCTCTCAGTGGAAAAAATACTATTTGGAACTGGGACGAACAAGCACAATTGGAATTCAATTCTTTGAAGGAATCGCTACTTAACGCGCCAATACTAGCTCATCCAGATCTCTCACAAGATTTTTGCCTTAGCACGGATTCTTCTAAAGTCGGTCTTGGTGCTTACTTATTTCAAGAAGCCATAGAAAATGACACTACTGTTCAGAAAACCATTGCTTTTGCTAGCCGAGTGCTAACAAAATCTTAAAAAAATTATTCCGTTACTGAATTAGGAGCTTTAGCTATCGTTTGGGCATTTAACAAATTCCGTTTCTTTCTTTCTGGTAAGCACGTAAAAGTATACAGTGATCATCGTGCATTACAATTTTTTATGTCTACAAAATTAAATCATGACAGGTTAAAACGTTGGGCATTGTTTCTGCAAGAATTCCACTTCACAATAGTCTACATTCCCGTCAAGGAGAACATTTTTGCGGACGCACTGTCACGCGCACCGGCTGGGCTTGAGAAAAATAACACAGAAGGCAACCTCGAGAAAAATTTCAGTATTCTTTACATTCAGAAAGTCGCCTTTGAAAACTTCATCACCACATCTTTAGAGGACATTGCTCATGAACAAGATAAAGATCCGATATGGAAAGACATCAAAAGTAAATGGCATGAAAAGCCGCACACTCAGATTCGGCATTATTATCTGGTTAGAAACAACATACTCTTCAAACGCTGCACTGTTGATGACAAGCTATGGGTACTTTGCATTCCAGACGATTTTGTTAATAAGCTCATTTGGTAAATTCATTTCAGCTACGCACATTTTGGTCCACGAAAATGTTATCATATTCTTCGAACGACTTGTTATTTTAACAATATGGAAAAGAGAATTCGAAGAGTCTTGTCTATTTGTAAACTTTGTCAAAAGGCGAAACCATCTACTATCTTACATCGTGCTCCGTTGTTTCCTATCATTCCTTCTAAATTAAAAGAATTTGCTGCTGTTGATCTCTTGGGACCCCTTGTCAGAACATCGAATGGATTTTCGTACGTTCTAGTCGCTGTTGAACTTACTTCAAAATCTGTTTTTTTTTTCACTCCGTTACGTAAAGCCACTGGACGGTCTGTATCCAACGCCTTTGTTAAAAATTTCTTACGTGAAGTTGAAATTCTGCGTACTAGGAAGAGTAAAGGTTTACACCACATTTCACATGTAAAACCGTTTATTGAAAGATAATCTGCTTTTTAACTTTGTCTTTGCCATAAAACTTTTCACTTCACATTTCTAGTATGCTTTGTCAGACTTAAGAAACTGTTAACATGCAACAATGTTTGAAGTTAAATATCCAGTCTAGAAACTAGGGAACATTTTTAAACAGAAATTACGAATGCATTCTTATAGTGAACAGACGACACAGTGTTGTATTTGTACATTCTTGCTTGTTAGTTGCACGATTACGTAACGACTATCAGGCTTACATACTTAGGACATATACTGGTACTGCTAATGAGATTTTAATGCAACATTTTGGTTTATTTGAAAATACATTCTGGATTTAAAGTACTTTCTTAGAGATACCAGATGACACAGTGGTTAGTTTATGTGACAGCTACACGATTTTATCACGACGCTACTAATGAGTGACAATTTACAATGTTGCTTTTGCGGTGTTTCTGTTTTATGTCTGCACAGTTTTATGTATTATTCTGGAAAGTAAAACATGTTTTAGCACTAACTTTTGTGGTGTAGCTACAAGGAGACAGCCTTTTCTGTAGCACAACAATACGTTACAGCACAGTACTTTCTTCATCACAACAATAAGCGTAATAACTAAGATATATACACGCAAAGCATTTCACTTTTGTTTATCATGAGGTAAGTACATTGACTTCTGCAGAACTTAGCTTTTGGAGGACGATAACTACGAGACTTCCACAGAGATTATCTTACAACATGACGCACAGTTTAGCGCTACAGTACACGTATTTGAGTGATTAATTTTGTACTTAAAACATTTATTTTTAAAGATATTTGAAGTACAATGATACAAAGGTTTTCCGGGTTACATTTCATTCCATTGCTGTAATCTGTAACACCTGAGGGTATAATTACATTAATCCTCAGGGGGGTACACGCTTACTTTGTGTACCATGTATTTGGCAAGCACAAGGAGCCCTAGCTAATATGGTATTTGCTTACACAACTTTACACATCGGTACCATATTTCTCTAACACATAATTACACAGCTATCTGATCATTTAACTGAGAGAGACAAACTTTTTTACTACATCAGTGACACATGTTTACGCAATTACACAGTTGGGTAACTTCACACCTACGAAATTGTATTTTGTCTGTACTTTGTGAACTGTTCATATTTTTTCGGACCCATTGTGATATTATGAGAGCTTTCAATGATGTATTTGGTAAGGGAGCATGATTTTAAAGTACGTTTGAGGTGGATGACACTATTGAAATGAGCAGAGAATTTTTTTTAGGTTATGACATTATTGCAGAAAGCTACGACGTTTTTGAGATTTGACTGATGTGTTATGATGTTATTTTTACGATGACGATGTGTATTATGCTGTTGCGGTATGTTTATGATCAATAATCTGATGCTATATGAGTTATTTGATTATGCTACGTATCTGTTATGATGAAATATTGAAGAAGTGTTGACGAATAAGGTAAGGAATAATGAGTAGTGGTTAGGGACTCTGGTTTGTGAAAAAGTTTGTTGGAAACCAAGAATCGTACTTTAAGAGTTATGAAACGTATGTAAATGCATGAATGCATTACAATGCCGACGAAAATTTTTTGGACACTGTTATATCAATAGGATTTTGTTTCTACAGATTTGTAACGCAAATTCTTGACCTGTGAAATATTTTTATATGAGACTGTCACTGTAGTGGAAACTGCTGTCGTAAATATTTCCATATGAAAGTTAAGTTACCACCTTCACGTAATGCATCGTGGGCACCCAGCTGCGCAACAGACGCCTGGAAAAAAGCCATTAGTTTGTGCCTTTCAGAGGCACAGGTGGAGAAGAAAAAAAAAAGAGGCCATTATCCTCGCTATTGACATTTTTTTGTAGAAAGCATCGTAAATACGACACCCTCAAACTTCAAAACATGATTACGCTGTAGAGTTCTTAATTTATGATATTTACTGAAATGAAGTGATGAGAAACATTTCATGTCTATTGTCTTGCTAGTTTAAAGATCGTTTACTGCATTATGAAATGCCATATGGCTTGTGAATGACATTTCACGCCTTGCTTTGCCTATTTTGTTTAATATCTAATTTCTAGCTGCACTGCAGCATTGGTTAAAATAAAATTTAATAGATGTACTAATGTAGTTCTTTTATGCCTACAGATCCAGTCAATAAGAAATTTATGATCTACTTCCAAGAAAACGAGGGCACATAAATAGACATTTCCCTTCACAGGAACTGCATAAATAATTTTTTTACGATTTGGTAACTTATCTGCTAGTGTAAGTTCTCGTGATGCATCACTCTAGTGTTAAGATGTGACATAGCTATTAAACTTGGCCATTTTTACTGTAATATTTTTTCTGGTTGAGCTTTGTCATGTTTAGATATAAGTTATTGCATTTGCTGCTGCTGTTTGCCAGGCATAGTGCTACTAAATTTCACTATGTATTACTCTGTTAAGCTGGTTTTACTACTGATTTATTTTTCTTGTTGCTGCACATTGGCTCATATTAGTTGTAATGTTGCATTGCTTGGTAATTTAGATTTATTGTAGCTTGCTTTGCAAATTTCCATTTTTTTGTCATAGCTGTTTGTGTTAAATGTTTTGTGCTGCTGCATTGCCTCGTCCCTTAGTTTAGCATCTGAGCTCAGTAGATTTAAGTTAGCTTAAGAGGGGGTAGCCTATAAGACAATGAGTTGCGATGAATTTGAAGAAATGCACTGAGAGACTATACAAGAAAAGTACAGAAAGCAGGTATAGATAGGACTTCTTGGAAATAATGAAGAATGAAGGGAGATCTCCGAGAAGTAAAGAAAGTTTTGTTTGCAAAATACTGCAGTAAAACAAACCCTGTCCTTTCCTTGTGTTATCCCACTATGTGTTTGTGTACCCTTGTGTATTTATGTTCTTCCTGTCTTTATATGTTTATCTGATAAGACTTATGTTGTAGAATTTTTCTAATACTCAGCTACATGAACTATGATGAGGAATACTGTTATCCCCAAATATAATTTGCATTAATAATATGTTATTTACATGGTAAAGATGTTAGACATTATTAATTCTGTTCTGTTTTAATGCTCATATGTGGAGTTGATGTTTCAATAATTATTCTGATCTTTTATGTATTTACTTATGTCATAATTCCTGCAACACTGATGTATATGTTTATTTCTATTCTTTTGTAAAGCTTGTACTACAAATGTTATTTGTATTGTTATGTTCTTTAGTGAGGTATTTTGTACCTTTGTAATTGTATTCTTATGTTATAAAATTGTAATTGACACCAGTTCATCATATTGTTAACTTGTAAGTTACATTTCACTATGCACGTTTCTGTTGGTCATAGTATATGGACAATATGTGAGAAGTAGGGACTGATAGTGTTTGCACGCGTGTTAATAATTCAGCAAGGGACTGGATAACAGCATTGCTGGTTCTATGGACATTTCAAAAAAAAATTTGTGAGTGCACAAGTGGTGGACTTGCTATATTGTCCACAAGACTCCTCGATGGTGATTGTGCACCTGCACAGTCGCAACAGATGGCTGTTGGCCGTCTCTACAAGGACTACAGTGGGTCTACATCTTTGATGACCCACCAATACCATTATTTCTACAAGGACTACAGTGGGTCTACACCTTTGCTGACTCGCCAGTACCATTATTTCTACAAGGACTGCAGTGGGTCTGCACCTCTGGTGGCCCACCAATACCACAATTTCTACCAGGACTACAGTGGGTCTGCTCTGTGATGACCTACCTACCAATATTCTTCAAAACGTCGGATGACTCTGCTGTGGGTTTGCTCTGTTGTGGCCCATTACCTGTCAGCATGTCAGGAGTCAACACTGTCTTTCCGTTGAAAGGACAACACTACTTCTTCAAGACTGCATGGAAATCCACTACTTCCGTGTGCATTTTCTTTTACTGCTCAGATATTGAGAAAAACACTGCTATTTTACTGTGATGAATGATCAGGACTGTCTTTATGGACTGTGAGAAAATTTTAGCTTTTGACCAACATTGTATCAATAAGTGTGTGCATTTGATATCTTTGTTATTGTAATTATGAAAAATTTTATTAAATCAATATTGGCCACTGCCCAAAACAATTTGTAAAATTTTTTGTGGGGTGCATGGGGGCTATGTAAGTAGGCTGTTTATGTTTTCTTATCGGCAACGTTAAGTAGCGCTCTGTATGAAAATCACTGGCTGTGCTGTGTGCAGTCTGTGGCTAGTTTGCATTGTTGTCTGCCATTGTAGTGTTGGGCAGCGGCAGCTGGATGTGAACAGCGCGTAGCGTTGCGCAGTTGGAGGTGAGCCGCCAGCAGTGGTGGATGTGGGGAGAGAGATGGCGGAGTTTTGAAATTTGTGAGACTGGATGTCACGAACTGCTATATACATTAAGACTTTTGAACACTATTGCGGTAAATACATTGTTTGTTCTCTATCAAAATCTTTCATTTGTTAACTATGCCTATTATTAGTTAGTGCCTTCAGTAGTTTGAATCTTTTATTTAGCTGGCAGTAGTGGCGCTCGCTGTATTGCAGTAGTTCGAGTAACGAAGATTTTTGGTGAGGTAAGTGATTTGTGAAAGGTATAGGTTAATGTTAGTCAGGGCCATTCTTTTGTAGAGATTTTTGAAAGTCAGGTTGCGTTGCGCTAAAAAATATTGTGTGTCAGTTTAAGCACAGTCACGTATACAATTGTTCAAAGGGGACGTTTCAATGTTAATGTGTAAGATAACAAAGTTCACACACAGAGCTTATCTGTCCAGACAGATTTATTGATGACATGTTCGTCTCATTGCGTCGTCGCAATCAGTTCAGTGCTTAGTCAAGCTAGGAGAGGGCTTGGCTGTGTGATTAAGTTGCTACTGAGTTGATATCATGGCTACAGCTTTCACGACCTGTCATATGATGAACCATTTCATTATATGACGTTTTCAACTATCGATCGTCTGAATTTACTGCTCTCGTAGTGGCTATGTTTGCAAAAGTTTTCACTTATTGCCTGATTGCCATGTTTACCCGTACTTTCATAGTGTTTAATTTTATTTTGCTTTATACTAGGTCAGTCACGAACCACCCTTTAAATTATGCGACAGTAACCCAAAAAGCCCGCATCTCGTGGTCGTGCGGTAGCGTTCTCGCTTCCCACGCCCGGGTTCCCGGGTTCGATTCCCGGCGGGGTCAGGGATTTTCTCTGCCTCGTGATGGCTGGGTGTTGTGTGCTGTCCTTAGGTTAGTTAGGTTTAAGTCATTCTAAGTTCTAGGGGACTGATGACCATAGATGTTAAGTCCCATAGTGCTCAGACCCGAGTAACCCAAAACATGTGTGTTTAACGGGTTAAACACTGTAAGCGCTATGTTTGTTCTGTCGTATACTGTTTATTTGCCAGTCGCTATAACCAGTGATTGCTTTGTACCTTGCATTAAAATTACGTTTCTCAAATAGATATGCAGCTGTTTGAAAATGGATGCACCGATGGAAGAAAATACGATTAATGTTAAAAAAATAAAATAGATATAGAAAACAGCCAATGCAGGAAACTAATCTCCGTCAGCATCTACGGTTGTCGACATGCGATATCATAGCGTCATGGGTAAAGGCAAGCAAGTGGATCCACCGTTTCTAGGTTTTCGTCACAGACGCAGAATTAGCTCCAGTGCGAAACTGGTAACTACCTAAAGAAATTTATTTATTTCGGGTATCCAGCCCAGTTTGCGAAGGCCTTGAACGTTCTATGACACGCAAAAAGTATCATGTTATTTACAGATAAAGGCACCGCCAAGGACAGATAAGCTCTCTGTGTCATCTTTGTTATCTAACACATTAACATGAATGTGAGGAAGGGAAGACATTTTAGTTTGTGCGTATTCCGTGTACAAGTATCGTAACTGCCACTATCGAAATATAAATTGTTACAACAATACCAATGTTGTTGGAAATAGGACTTTCCATAACTGGGTTCTGCCTTCACTACGGAATCCTGCATTTGTGTTTTCGCAATGTCCTAAGGAATGTGATTTACTATTATTTAAATGTGTATTCAGATGTGTGTTTACACTATAGTAGAGGATGGAAAACGTTACACATCTTTCAGATTCGAAGTAACTTACGACTACTGCCGACACGTTGAGCAAAATTTGAAAAAATTGAAAATCGTCATAATCTCCTTCAAGGATATGACCTTTTGGACGGTACCGCCTCAGAATTGTTCATGCCATCTGTTTATGGGACATCTAACGGTTGTTTTTCCTATTGGGTTACGTAGTACTGCAGCTTCAATTGCTCTGTTACAAGGCAAGCATTGGACATGGTCTTTCCAGTGCGTATTTTTCAATTTCAATTGTATTGAGTTTAACATTTAGTTCTTGTCTAGCAACTATTTTTCTCTTGTGATCCGCTACGAAGCGGAGGCAGTTCATGTCTGATGATTCGGTTCGTCGTAACTGATCAGCTTTCAGGGACTAACATTCGTTACCATACAGCAGCAAAGGCGTGATTATTACTTTGTAATTACTGTTTCTTTCGGTATCGTTGTGTTCTAAAGTAGGTTGCGTGGTTTCGAATAAATGTTGGGGTCTGCACAATTTTAGCTCAACATCAGTTTTGGGCTATCTGTAGATATTCTCATTCCGTACTGAAAGCAGGTTGACTCAACTTGTGTACTGCAATTTCAACTTTCTCTTCAGATTCTTCTGTCATAATTTGATCATTAGCAAAAAGTTATGCTCAATGTGTCGTTTAATATAATCAGCCGTTTATAAACGATATAGTGAACACAAACATTGACAAGGGTGGAACACAATGGACTGCCTTGAGTAATATCGGCAGATTGTTCCATTACCTAAAGTACGAAACCTTATTTTATTGTTGTTGTATAATGTCTTAGCGTAATCAGACGTATTTTAACTCCCATTTTTTCGTGTTTCCCGAAGCATTTTCTGTTTAACCTTGTCAAACACCCGTTCATAATCGATAAAACGTAATAGGATGGTAATATGAAATCTTTTCTTTCCACAATTACTCGTCGCAAAGTTAAAAGAGGATCAGAACATGATCTACCTTTTCTAAAACCATGTTGTACCTCTGACGTAAGCACTTCCTTTATTGGTACTAATCTCTTGTTTATAATTTTAGCATATTTTGGCATATGTTTTCTAACAGGAATTTAGCAGCCTTGTATATAGGGCATACAACAGCTTCATTCGTTTTGTATGGCACACGTCCGATCACCCAACAAACATAAATACAATGTAGAAGTCTATGGTTTGGTTGATGAGAAACACATTTAATCAGTTCCATGTTTACGTTATAAGCACCCAGTGACTTTCTGTTTTTTTGTTTCTTGGTTCACTATTTAAAATTCTTTCATTGTTATCAGATCTATAGCATCTTTGGTATTGATGTTTATTTAAAGTTCCTTTCATTATCCGTTCATAACCACTTAAAGTACTTTAACCATTCCTTTTCAATTGTAAAGTAACTCTTTCCTGTTTATTAAAATGCTTAATAATTTTGTATGCTTTGTTCTCTTACGTGAATATCATGTTCTGTTTCATTTACGTATCGAGCCTAATTTCACCGTTAAATTTTTCGTATTTATTTGTTAACTAAAGCAGGTTTACTTTTACACTGACGAGCCAAAGAAATTAGTACTCCTGCTTAATATCGTGTAGGGTTCCCGCGAGCACGCAGAAGTCCCGCAACACGACGTGACATGGACTCGAATTACGTCTGAAGTAGTGCTCGAGGCAACTGACACCATGAATCCTGCAGGGCTGTCCATAAATCCGTAAGAGTACGAGGAGTTCGAGATCTCCTCTGAACATCACGTTGCAAGGCATCCCATATATGCTCGATAAAGTTCATGTCTGGGGAGTTTGGTGGCCAGCAGAAGTGTTTAAACGTTCGTGGAGCCACTCTGTAGCAATTCTGGACGTGGGATGTCGCATTGTCCTGCTGGAATTGCCCAAGTCCATCGGAATGCACAATAGACATGAATGGATGCAGGTGATCAGACGGCATGTTTACTTACGTGTCACCTGCCAGAGTTGTTTCTCCCCTCTCATTCCAAATGCACGCGCCCCACACCATTACAGAGCCTCCATCAGCTTGAACAGGCCCCTGCTGACATGCAGGGTCGATGGATTCACGAGGTTGTCTCCATACCCGTTCACGTCCATCCGTTCGGTGGAATCTGAAACGAGACTCGTCCGACAAGGCAACATGTTTCCAGTCATCAACATTCTAATGTCAGTGTTGACCGGCCCAGGCGGGGCGTAAAGCCTTGTGTCGCGCAGTGATCAAGGATACATGAGTGGGCCTTCGTCTCTGGAAGCCCATGTCGATGATGTTTGGTTGACTGGTTCGCACGCTGACATTCGTTGATGGCCCAGTACTGAAATTTGCACCAATTTGCGGAAGGGTTGCACTTCTGTCAAGTTCCGGCCGCAGCGATGTCGGAGATTTGATGTTTTACGGGATTCCTGATATTCACGGAGCACTCATGAAATGGTCCTACGGGAAAATCCCGACTTCGTCGCTACCCCGGAGATGCTGTGTCCCGTCGCTCGTGCGGCGACTGTAACATCACGTTCAAACTCAATTCAATCTTGATAACCTGCATCTGTAGCAGCAGTAACCGATCTAACAAGTGCGCCAGATACTTGTTGTCTTATATAGGCGTTGCCAACAGCAGCGCCGTATTTTGTCCGTCTGCATATCTCTGTATTTGAATTTGCATGCCTATAACCGTTTCTTTGGCGTTACTGTGTGTAATCCTGTCTGTAAGTTGCATTATTAGGTAATGACAAGTTTTTTAGATTCGCCTCCTTTTTGTCTTTTATAGGTTTGGTAAGGGGGTCGTTGAAAATCGTTATCTGTATTTAGAACATTTCTTTTTCCTCGTTTCTAATGCTCCACCGGCTGCATGCGTTAAATAGTTTTCCATTCCTCATTCATGTTGTTACTTAGTGGTTTCATTTGACATTCATCAGTTAGTCTCATATGATATAATTTTTTGATACTATGTCCGTGGAGTAGGTGGCGTGCTCCTTATAAGTTCTTACATGTCAGTGAGTGTTTATACGTAGTTTCTTCCATATTTTTAAGGAAGCTATATCGCCTCTTACTAAAAAGGATCTGATGATACATCCAACCCTCTGTAGGCTCTTGTGTGTTTTATTCTTATCCATGCCTTTCTCTTTGCAACAACATAGTGCATTGCTGAAGTTGTAGCTCGACCTATCCATGTAAATTTATCAGTACCACAGTAAGGCGTTTGTTATTCTTAATTCATTATGTTTGGAAAACTCTACTAGCTCCTTTCCATTGTTATTCAGTATATTTTCACTCCGTATATATACTATATCCGTAATATGTCTCCTATCCACTAGGGTGTTTTAGTTACGCATTAGAAGTATACAACGATTTTTATTTATTTTTCCAATAGTCATCTATAGAGGTAATAAATTTCGTTATTGTAAGTTCCTTCTTCCTGCAGAGCATACAGAGACAATATGGAGACGTAACCTGCCTCAGCTTTAAGACGTAGTACTAATATTCTTTCATTTATAAAAGTGTAGAGTTGTATTCTGTTCTTTAATGCTTTCCGCACACGTGTAGATACTGCAGCAGCAGCTTTGTGTTCTTGTGGCACTCTCAACAGAACATCACATAATTCTGAAATTCGCCCGTTCCCTGTAATTTCTGTTTCCTTTCAATGATGGCAACATTATCAATTTTGAAAACCTTAGTAAGATTGTATTGCTCTTTTTGTCAGTAATCCTCACATTTTTCTGTAAGCATATGCGTTCTTGCATTACGTTGCCCTTGTTGGCATTTCAGCGGTACAGCTCCCATCTGCATTAAGGACGTTTCCCAAGAGAGTGAAAGAGAACTTTAGCACAAGTAACTGAGAAACGAGACTTTAGACGACCATCCATTTGTGTTTTATCGATTATGAGAAGGCGTTTGATAAAGTAAAACATAAAATGAAACTCGCTGGCAGATTAAAACTGTGTGCAGGACAGAGACTGTCATGAAGTTTCATATCAGCGCACACTCCACTGCAGAGTCAAAATCTCATTCTGAAAACTGAAAATGCTATAGGAATCATGAAACGAAACAGGGTTTCCAGCGCATTACCGCAATACAGTCGTTACGCAACAATAGTAAGGTAAGGATCTGTTCTGTAAGAAATGGGACAGAAGAAGCCTAACCTCGTTCCCGTTCTGCTTCTTCATGTGTCAGACCTCATACATATCAGGTCGATATTTTGAACATTTCTCATGTCTGATTTGTCTTACTCTTTACCTTTCTCTTCACTGGTAGGCACATGATCAATCCGATGTGAGGGTTTTTTTTTGGGAGGGAGGGGGGGAGGGGTATCAGTCTGAGTTTCTTTGGCCGCGTTGCTGAACAGGGTCAAGACAGTGGTGGGGTTGTCGCCCTTAAGTTTCCGTACCAGCTGATTTTATTTCAGGCTTGAACTGGCTAAACTGCCTTCTCTAAGGCTTTGAGATATGTGCTCCCCTTACATTAACATCAAACGTGGAATAGTTAGCAGAAACTGTGGAAACAGAGATCAAAAATAACAGTCAGTTTAATTCTGTGAGACCATGCTTACATATGAAAGAGAAACAGAGCCTGACTAAGAAAAGGAACTTACAAAAAAGGCACAAGAATTGGAACTTTTCAGAAAAGAGAGTATGGGAACGAAGAGGAAACAATTAGAGAAGAAATACAAAGACAGTCTCAGCAATGGACCACAAATGGTTGATGTGGAATGAATGTCTGGAAATAATAAATAATAAAATATCAACCCTAACACACGCTTATAAGTCTCTTTACAGAAAAGAGTGGGCAGATCACGAGGCAAATTGATACTGTAACAGGTTTTATTGAGTAGTATTTTGAAAGAGAACAACACGAAGGAGAAAGATGGTCATCACAACAACGTTTCTGCATATTGCTCTTTCCGTGATGTCTTCAGTCAAACAGCAATAAAATGGAGACAATCATACAAATTATTCCTCTAGAAGAAGAAAATGTCGAAACCGATCGCAATAACGGTATGTAGAATCTTTAAAGTACATCTGAGATACAGTACGCCTTAGTGTAACTGGTAAAAATGGGAAGAATAATTTCACTAAAGGATGACGTTACCTTGCCCCATTGTGAAAGCTATTTTAACTTTTTCGCCGGGGGCCAGCTGAGTTCTTCGATGAGCCACTCCCAGCACCATCTGGCGGCGAACTCTGAAACGATTTGCCTGTGCGCTTGCGTGATGGATTAACAGGTGGTGCTTCTGTCGTTTATATCTTAGCCTTGTTTCTGCAGTTAACGACTGATTTCTCTAAACATCTGATTTGCGCATCTTGAAACTTGAATTACAGTAGAATTTAAAGAGTTTTTTAAGTTTCCTCAGACTGCCGTGGGGGCACGCATCTGTTTTGCGTGTATATAATCCTATCCGACCGCTGACGGTAAGGAAACAGTACCGCCGACGTTGTCATTTTTGCATGGCTGGTATTTACCACTACGCTTCTAACTCAGTTCGAGGGAGAAACGGAAACCTGACTCAATATAGGTACTATAGAAGATAAATTTCACAGTACGCCGTAAAGAGAGAACTGACTAAAAAGACATAGTCAAAATATTACAAAGAGTATTGTCACTATGTCACTTTACATCATGGAGTTACATATTTTTGCCTACTATGTACTAAAAGCAAAAAACTTCATAGGAAATAACGTCTTACCACAAAAGAAATAAGGAAACTACTCAGTGTTAAAGAGAAAGGAGCGGTGTGAGCCGAGTGCAGAAGGATCCATTGAAAGTGTAACCTTCAACTGCAGTTCTCAGCTATGGAACTAGGGTACTACATGTTGCTAGAAATGCTGCAGAAACAATACTGAATGAACAGAACACATAATCACATGACAACTAGGAAAATGAAACTGAACATGTTAACTCTTTCACTTAATTGGAAAGAATATTGAATGCAGATGGAAGCTGTGTCGGTGAAGTGAAAACAAGGACAACATAACCGAAGAACGCATATAGAAAAAAGGATTACTGACAAGAAGTGCAACATAGACTGATCGAGATTTGCAAACTTATATGTACGGAGAATTCTTACATGTGGTCCAGGAATTTGAACATAAAGGCAGATAGAGAAGTGGTATTTGACAGGCTCTGAAATATGGCTGTGGAGAAAAATGAAGGAAGCAAATGGCAAGACTGAGTAAGGAAGTGGAGAGGTAGTAGGCCATTCTGGCCAGCCATCTCTCATCTTACTTTTTACACACCAGATTATCGTCCATGTTAACTACCATTCACTTTTCGATTTCGTTCGATTTGTCAATTTGAATGACCACAGGATGAATGTATCAGGAAAATAGATTAATGATTCCTTACTACTCTTTCTCGCAAGACCTTCAAACTTACTACAGTCATTACCGTCATATTATTCAGACCTTAATGCTGCTTGAGGAGAAAAGACAGGATGAGATTTTGCATGCAAGCGTTTTGGGAAGTCCTTTAGCGCCCACTGCTATGCCGACGGCGGAAGCTACTTGTGGTGGTAACCACTAATACTCTCAGAACTGTCAGCTGGCTCAGTCACCAGGGTATGGTACTGTCTGTGAGTAACACTGCTCTATGGCTAAACGTTCCGTTAAGTAGGAACTGTTTCTGCTGACCTGGGAAGTTAGTTTCTGGAAGATGTGATAACAACTTCCAAAACGTTCTTGGGATGGCTCAAATGGCTCTGAGCAGTATGGGACTTAACATCTGAGGTCATCAGTCCTCCAGAACTTAGAACTACTTAAATCTAACTAACCTAAGGACATCACAAACATCCATACCCGAGGCAGGATTCGAACCTGCGACTGTAGCAGTTGCGCGGTTCCGGACTGAAGCGGGTAGAACCTCCCGGCCACCGCAGCCGTCCGTTCTTGGGAACCACAGCCCAGATTTTCCACGTGCTTGTTACCTATTTAGCGCGCTCGGTACATTCTGGAGTGAGTGAGAACAGAGTTTCAGGCCCTTTCCACTTGCGCAAGCCTGTGGATTGGCCGGTCCAGATTTTACAACTTGGTGCGAACAAAAGTTCCTATTATGATTCTGTCATTGGAAGGCCATTCGTGCCGTGTCCTGCGATAGGTCGAGGCAACAGGGAGAGACTGTCTCAACAAAGTTTAGGAGAAAAGTTAAGGGAAATTCTAGACAGCACTCTTGGTTCAGAATTCTTTCAGTTGACACTCTGTAGCTCTACTCTTGGTCCGGGTCCGGTGCCGCACTTGCCCTGGGCTCAGAGTTCCCCGACTTTTGCGAGTCGTGGAACTACGGTGTACATCAGCTCTGTCGCCACGAACGTTACGTGAGTGTTTTATACGACTGCAGCGCGATGGTAGCAACAGCGGGGAACGTTCTGATAGTTTGGTTACGTCAAGCTGGCAAAGTTCACGTTTTTGGAGCATCTGAGATGTGCGAGAGGCTGGGGGTCGTTCACACGACCTCTGTGTAGTGATGCAGAAAGTCATTAGCATTGTCGCATAATCTAAATGCAATTCGCAATATTTTGATCTTGTTTCGTAACAATCTTTCGCTCTGTCGATTTTGATTTATTTCGGTTTTGTCTCTGATTTTCTCCCTGTTATATTTTCGTTTTTTTTGTTCTTACTCTATTCCTCATTTTGTTTCCATGCAAATCCCATTACCCACTTTTTCTAAATTAATGTAAAGTCTTATGTAACGTCGTACGACTTCAGTCAAATGATGAATTTTCCAGCGATATCTCACAGGTGGCGATCAAATTTTTTTATCCCTCTTCCTTTATATTATTTTTGTTATTCAATTTTAAAATAAATCCTACTTCAGTCGTGTTACCTAACATAATTTATTTTGTATTAGCGTTAGTAAATTTCATATTTGCCAGATCATTTAATAACTAGAAGTTTCCCCTATTCAAATATTAGTAACAACTTGTCTCACTCACAAACCGATGTGTTACGGCCACAGTAATGTAGTAGGAGTGGTATCCAACTCCTAAACAGTGTGGAATCGCTCAGTAATCGTGAGGGGTGCCTTGTTTCAATAGGTCTGGGGTAGCAGGGATAGCATAAGCTATTTTGTCCGTCCGCGAGATACCTCACAAGGAAGGTGACGCGTGACAGGTCTTAGCCAGCATTTGACACGGTTCACACCAATATTTACATACGCGTGTTCCGGCATCTCGCAAAGTGTTCGAAAGAGTAAAAGAGACAAGAACATCTCTGACGTATTCCAGAAAGAAGGGCGTAAACGGGTTCAGACACATACCAGTTCCCAGAAACTACAACAGAAGGGTAAAGAAGCAGACACAGTACAAGACGCTGGCTGATTTAAGGGAAGAAATATGCTAACAAAAACTAAAGGAAACAGCAAGGAATACTATATGTTGGAGAACGAAGTTGAGCTGAAACTGTGTTTGACAGGTTTACGTAACGAAATGATAGTCTTAACACGAACGCAGTAAAAATAAAAACGTGTAAAATCAGTCTACAAAATGTCATTATTAAACTATTCGCATTTGGACTGTTTGGAAATGAAACACTGAGAAGAAAGATAAACAAGAACTAAAGCACAATGTAATTAAGAAAACAGATATTCTTACTACATTTTAGGGAGAGAGAGGAGTGAGAGAGAGACGTTCTATATCGTGGCGTTTGTAATTGGGCTGTAGGTTTATCAGATGAAAATGAGACCTACTACCTGTCATTGTTTCCCCGTCAAGAGATAAAAAGAAACTCACCAGCGCTTGTGAGAAACCAGTTTTCATCACTTACAGCAGGGATAAAAGCAGATAAACGGAAAGCAGTCCAATGACAAAGAATGTAATTTAGCCAATCCACAATTCTCGGCTACTGTAGGACAACATAAACATACATCGAAAAGAACTGCAATCAAACGAGAAACAAAGATAACTCGTCCAGTCCCTGGAGACGGTAATTATCGGCAAAACTGATCCAAATTTTTGGTAAATGAGAATCACCGAAGAAAGTAGTTAGCTTGATAATGGAGATGATGGTGATCATAATGATGATGATGACGATCATCATGACGATGATGATGACGATGATAAGGTTCTGAGGACGCACGACAGCAAGATCCTTAGCGCCCGTATTAACCGTGAAGAATAATGTAATACAAACACGTAGACAGGGGCAATGCGACAACGCTTACCGCCTTTCCATTCACGGAATCGTAGTGCTGGTTGATACCGGTGTAAATAACGTATTTGCATCTTAATCAAGGTCGAAGTTGCTGGAGCGCGGAGTAGCCGCGGTTCACGCGGCTCCCACTGTCGGAGGTTCGAGTCCTCCCTCGGGCATGGATGTGTGTGTGTGTGTGTGTGTGTGTGTGTGTGTGTTGTCCTTAGCGTAAATTAGTTTAAGTTATATTAAGTAGTGTCTAAGTCTAGGGACCGATGACCTCAGCAGTTTCGTCCCATAGGAACTTACGACAAACTTACAATTTCGAAGTTGACACGAACATTCTACCACGAAACATCTAGATTGAAGCAGATCGAATCTACAGGGTGTCGATAATTAAAGTTCCAGTTTCAAAACGCTTTAGAATGAGAACCACTGCTCAGAATGAGGTCGAATTTGAACAGCATACAAGTATTATTGATGTAGCGGGAAACATTATGGAGCAAATAAAAATTAAACCGGTAGATGCTAATGTAAGCGTCAGAATATGCAGACCAACAGACGCGCGGCACACGGCTGTTCCTCAGTCTGCGTCCGAGACGCCCTTCATGAGTGTCTCCATGGGGGATCGCGTGCTGCTTGTAAACGCCATTGTACGAACGGTGACAGTGCACCAGTTGCCCTGTAGAAGTTGTAAGTAGGCTGGTTAGATTTTTATGTTGGTAACGCCATGTAGCGCTCTATATGAAAATCACTGACTGTGCTGTGTGCAGTCTGTGGCTGGTTTGCATTGTTGGAATTTGCTATTGTAGTGTTGGGCAGTTGGCTGTTTACAGCGCGTAGCGAGAGCAGTTGGAGGTGAGCCGCCAGCAGTGGTGGATGTGGGGAGAGAGATGGCAGAGTTTTGAGAGCGGATGATCTGGACGTGTGTCCACCAGAGACAGTAAATTTGTAAGACTGGATGTCATGAACTGATATATATATATATATTATGACTTTCGAAAACTATTAAGGTAAATACATTGTTTGTTCTCTATGAAAAATCTTTCATTTGCTAACTATGCCTATCAGTAGTTAGTGCCTTCAACTGGCAGTATTGGCGCACGCTGTATTGCAGTAGTTCGAGTAACGAAGATTTTTGTGAGGTAAGTGATTCATGAAAGGTATAGGTTATTGTTAGTCAGGGCCATTCTTTTGTAGGGATTTTTGAAAGTCAGATTGCGTTGGGCTAAAAATATTGTGTGTCAGTTTAGTGTTGATCAGAATAAGTAAAGAGCGAAATATCTGAGTACGTTCAGTTCTGCTCAGCTGTTTGAAAATCAAATAATGTAAGAGGTTTATCAGCACAGTAATTCATTAATTTTTCTAAGGGGACGTCTCAAAGTTCCAGACTCTGAAGGGTACGGAAAAGGCAATGGGTCCGATCTCTGCTAACGGTCTGGAGAAAATGATTACATAATTCGAAAAGACGAGTTCTTTTGAAGTGCAGTCTAGCAGACGAAGGGAAGCAGTTGATCCGACATCTGACGAAGAGGTGGCCACAGCACTGCAGGCGGAGTCGAGCGGTGGTGCACAACCATGCAGTGCACGGGGACTTGTTCGAGCGCAGGACATGCCTGCGAGGGCGGTGCATAAAATCCTACCAAACATCCTGAATTGCTATCACCCATGTTCAGCAGTTGCTTCCTGCTGACCTGCCAGCAAGGAACACGTTCGCTCTGAAATTTCTTGATTTCTTACTCTCATGGAAGTGGACCATGAATGGCCATGGAACATTATGTGGACAGATGAAGACCATTTCCATCTCAAAGAGCACGTCGATACGCAGAATTGTAGAATGTGAGCAACGGGAAATCCGCACGCACATTAACCGGTACCACTTCATTCTGCAAATGTAACTGTATGGAGCGGATTGACGACATCGTTTATCATAGAGCCTTATTTCTTCGAGGAAGTGAGTCCTGCGGGTCCTGTTACCTGTACCGTCAATGGTAGACGCTACGAGACTCTTTTGCGCACGAACGTCATCGATCAACTGCGTGGAAGTGTGGATAGGTTCACTTTTAAGCAAGATGGGTTTCCTACGCACATTGCACGACCAGTAAACAGCTGCTGTGCAGACATTTCGGATATGTTACCATTATCAGCTGTCATTTCCCTACAGCCTGGCCATCCAGGTCACTTGATCTTAATTCGTGTGACAATTGGCCGTGGTGTTATCTGACAGAGGTTGCGTTCAGCGCATCAATTACGAACATAGCTGACCTGAAGGCACTCATTGCGGAGCGTATTCTGAACGTGACCCCCGAGACCTCCGATCTGTTGTGGAACATGCTGTTTCTCGATTTAAACTTGCGACAGAAAACGGCGGGCAGTATGTTGAATGCTTCTTGCATCAGTCTCGAGACCATTACAACCTGAAGTCATTTTGATTTTTATGGAGTTCTTGGCCCCAGGACAATTAAAAACCGATTTTTCTCGTCCGATGTGCAATAAAATTACAACTCCGGCACTACTACTAATAAAGAAGTGAAGCCGACTCAGAACTGTAACGAATCGGAATGGAAGAGCGTCTCTTCACAATTTTGTAACCTCGGGTGCAGCCCAGCAGTGTGCCTCCTCCAATGGAAAAAGGATATAGCCAACATGACTGGGAGTGACAGCGCAAATGGTGGCTATCAATGAACCGATGATTATCTAAAAACTGCGTATCCTCGATTGGAAACGTGATTTTGATTTGATCCTCATCTCTCTCTTCGTAACTGCACTGGACTGGACAGCTGTTGAAGCCTCTCCGCGTGCTATAGACCCCCCAGAGAAGTGTCCGGGTTACAGAGTGTATGCTAAACGCAGAGGAAAATCTGGATAGACTTACAGAAACGGCTGGTGCACCCCCCGTGAGTTTTAAAATCACGTCATACCCTCAAATGTTTCGACCGTTGTGACTTTATCGACTGACACTAGTCGTGTGCTTTTCGCTAATCAGATGGAGTAGTTGAGATGTTATTTGTAACTTTGTTCTCTCCCCTGCAAAACTAATGAATGACTTGTGAAAGGCAGTTCTAGTTGCGACAACCCAGCCTCATTAATTAATGTAAAGTTTACAATATAAGCGTAAATATTTTGCTTCATACTACAACACCACATAACCTAAACATTAATCCTAAAATTATGGACATCAATATTGAACCAGAAAGGGTGAAAAATATCACCAGTTATATATAATGGAAAAAAGCGCAGCTGGAACAGATCTCGATAGTGTCCTTCAAGAACAAGACAGCAAAGGGAATATTACGCTGTAGGAAACACTGCGACCAGCCACAAGTT
This sequence comes from Schistocerca americana, assembly GCF_021461395.2. Taxonomy (NCBI): domain Eukaryota; kingdom Metazoa; phylum Arthropoda; class Insecta; order Orthoptera; family Acrididae; genus Schistocerca; species Schistocerca americana. The sequence goes on along the minus strand of NC_060119.1, from coordinate 437,558,427 downwards.
TTCTTGAAAATATTTTATTGTACTACTACTAGCTTTACATTTGTGTCTTCCTGGCAAGCCCTCTGTTACATTTTTAATGACAGAGGTTTGATTTTCTTTTACATTCCATACTGATCAATGAACTGAACTAAAAACAGTATGAAGTGCAAAAGAAAATCAAATCTCTTTCCTCTGATACGTAAATAAGGGCTTTTCAGGAAGACGCAAATGTGATACATGAAGAGAAGTCAACGCTAACATCTGACGATGGGATCATACCCGAAACTAGTACTGGCATAATAAAATCACTCCAACAGAACTTGTGGCAGGTTGCAGTATTTCCTACAGTGTAATGTAGAAAAATCACGGCAGAAAGTGAGGCGACATGGATTAACGACAATTTACGATGATTTATTAATATAAATCATTCATTACTTAACTTGAGTTTGAAGAGGGTGCTTGGCAGCGCAGTTCACTTGCGCTGATCTGCCTTCGGACACTGGTGCAGTCCTGAATGCAATTGATGATGACTAACATTGTAGAATGTCCAGTTGAACGCTTTTGGGTGACGACTGTGTTTGCGGTACTGCTGAGGTGTTCTCTAACCAAAATGGATAAAAGAAGGATAAAATTAATTTTACGGTGACTGCTGTGACTGACAACGTCGCTCTTTTTTTGCTTTGTGGCAGTTAAAAGCAGGTGCACAGTGTAGTATGAACCAGCATTTTTGAATGCACTGAGTCGACAGTGACTGTGTGTTTGGATATAAGAACATATTCTGGTGACTAGCAACTTCACTACACAACTTCTCCTTATTTGTCAAATACTAACTACGAAAATTGCTTCCAATAACATTCAACGTTGTTGACTGTCGTGGCTGATGATGCGACGGTCTTATATAGCTCCAGTACGCCGGCCAATCGGAACCTGTCCATCGGATATGCCACGTCAGTTCAAAATGTTTCGAGACTGGATTAAAAGAAAAATAGAAAACCATTAAGATTGAGGTTTTAATGCATCAGGTCTTCTATAAAGTTCTCCCCTCCCCCATCTGAGCGCAATGTGCACGACTTTCATATGACCGTCAGAAGTTGTCAGAAAAGTTCTTCTTTAGAATGTAGTTTAACTCGCAATCACATTGACTTGAATAACGATTATATCGTCAGACCGTTGACCCTTCTTGTGAATTTCTGCATTCTGTTTTTTGTGGCAGGTTGTGTTGATAACATTGTCCGTCACCTGTCATGATTTTATCCAGAAAATAATAGTCCGCGTTCTGCATTTCAACCATATCACGGCAGGCTGCCACGGTGTGTGCGTCACAAACCTTGCACGCTCTTTTCTCGCCTTCAAAACATACTGGAGAATGTCTTGAACGCTTGATTTACATGTGTTGCTCCATTGCGATTTGTGACACAACAACGTTGACATAGTATCGTCGCACGTCCGCTTCTTAACACTGCCTTCTCACAACCATCTGCTCGAAAGCACGTCTGCAGTTTACTGTTGTTGGTTCAAGCTGCCACCGTAGTTAGTGCACTGACGCCGCCGGTACACCAGGAATGAAATCAGTGTCGGAACTTTTTGGACGGGTCGTTTATGAGGCTACCACAGTAGCAGCCATGGAAATCAGTGGCTCCTGAGGAAGACGATGTTGGTAACAGTCAGACGTATGAGGTTTCACCCAGGATTCACGCGACAAGAAGTCCGAGAATGTTTTATACAGGAGTGTCTCCGCCAGAAACATCATTCTCGCACATGTTGCTTGTGTCACACAAAGAGAAAACTACGTAGTTGGAAAAATTGTTTACAATATTTCTCTATCGAGACAATTGAAATGTTGTGCCAACCTACGAATAGTATCCGAATATCCTGCTTACCGCTAGCAGTCGTGTCTTAGCAAATCAAACTATCTGAGCACGCCACAAAATCCGACTGAGGCTTACAGTCATTGATGTCTCCAACATATTACTTCCTAGGGATTCTGCATGGGGTGTTGCAGAACAGTACCACAGAGGAAACGGCTTTTGTGGAGGAGCTGGTCTGCACCACAGGCCCAAGGACGTCAACATCCACGGAAATAATGAGATAAAACTTGTTAGTAATCATATTTCATAACTTTGTAGATACATATTTGGTATGAATTAGGTATGCCTTGAATTATATATGAATTAGGTATTCTCTCAAAATTGCATGAATCCTTAGAAAGAGTCAAAGTAGCTTTTAAAAGCGCCTGCATCAAGTGGAGCTGCCAGATAATCGGAGCTCCTGTTGCGCGTACTTGGCAATAAACTGTGTGGTACACTTGCTACTGTGTGTCGTTACAAATTCTTTTGTTGCAATGGAAATAGCCCATAAAGTATCTGCCACAGTTGGAGCTGTTCTTTACACAGTTACTGCCAGGCAGCAGCCTCTCCTCTAAGCAGCGCACCGCCGGTGTAGCACAGCTACGGAGCGGTGTAGCTGCTTAACGGCAACCATTACAACGAAACGAGCGAATAAAGCTCGGGCAGTGGTGAGACTGAACTAGCGAAGGACTCATACGGCCGTGGAACCCGTGTCAACATGCAACACCTCTGCAACCTCTGGATCTGGCTGTTTGTAACCGCCCTCCATCACACAGCTCACACACGTGTGCCCGGTAAGCTCAGTGCAACTTTTTGTTAGAACAGACTAGTGTCCAAAAGTCGAGCGGCATGAAGAAAGTCGGCGTATTTCCTGAACAAGAATCGAAGTGTTACAGAACAAGATAAATATTAATTCCAAGACATTTGTCGTACAACAATGTCAACACCTCTTAGGCTAACTGCACCACATGCTTAGTGGCACGTGAAAGAAGTTGTTCACTACGCCAATCTGATAAAAACGGACATTGTCATGTATGAGGCATGAATCTACCTCACCTCCATCAGGAGGGGCATGTGGCAACAGTACCTCATCTCTGTACGCCTGAACCCCAAAAGTACTAAGATGTGAAGCTTCATACGGGCGTTCATCATGATTCGTCCCTACACCAATGCCTCATCACAACTAAACTGGTCTTCATCCACTACGTTTGCACTTGCTGCCATTTGCTCTCCTGACGAATGTACGACAATAATCACATTAGACACATAAACTGATAAGTGCATTCATACGTTCAATCATGGTAGCACTTTGATGTAGCCTACTGCACAATAAATTTGCCCGTCTCTACACTGCTGCGAGACCGACATACAACTGACTGGACGGCTGCGAGGTTGTCAGCTGTACCTCTTCATACAGTTGCTCTACGGACATGGTATGACTTAGTGTTACAGTGAACGCCTGATATTTGTGCTGATCCCTCTTTTTTGTCATCAATACTCTGACTGGTTTAATAGAGCCCGCTAAAACTTCTTCGTTTGAGTAGCAGTTATATGCAACATCCTCAGTTATTTTTTCCATACATTCAGCCCACTCTGCTCGCATGGAAGCTGTCACCATTAAATAGTCGTGTAGTAGGACCCATCTGACGTTCACCTGTAATGATTCAGGGTAACGACAGAGAAGCTCAGTTGGACGTTTTGGCCATATTGAGAAAACTAGATTAGGAAGTGAGTCGTTTGTGAGTTTACCTGTCTCTGTGGCAAAATACAGGGTTATTACAAATGATTGAAGCGATTTCACAGCTCTACAATAACTTTATTATTTGAGATATTTTCACAATGCTTTGCACACACATACAAAAACTCAAAAAGTTTTTTTAGGCATTCACAAATGTTCGATATGTGCCCCTTTAGTGATTCGGCAGACATCAAACCGATAATCAAGTTCCTTCCACACTCGGCGCAGCATGTCCCCATCAATGAGTTCGAAAGCATCGTTGATGCGAGCTCGCAGTTCTGGCACGTTTCTTGGTAGAGGAGGTTTAAACACTTCACCATTAAGAAAAAATGTTGCTTCATCACTGAAAACAAGTTTCCATGAGCTGTTGCAACCGCGCCGAAAATTCAAAGCGTTTGACTTTGTCATCGGGTGTCAGGGCTTGTAGCAATTGTAAACGGTAAGGCTTCTGCTTTAGCCTTTTCCGTAAGATTTTCCAAACCGTCGGCTGTGGTACGTTTAGCTCCCTGCTTGCTTTATTCGTCGACTTCCGCGGACTACGCGTGAAACTTGCCCGCACGCGTTCAACCGTTTCTTCGCTCACTGCAGGCCGACCGGTTGATTTCCCCTTACAGAGGCATCCAGAAGCTTTAAACTGCGCATACCATCGCCGAATGGAGTTAGCAGTTGGTGGATCTTTGTTGAACTTCGTCCTGAAGTGTCGTTGCACTGACTGACTGATGTGAGAGCATTTCAAGCACGACATACGCTTTCTCGGCTCCTGTCGCCATTTTGTCTCACTGCGCTCTCGAGCGCTCTGGCGGCAGAAACCTGAAGTGCGGCTTCAGCCGAACAAAACTTTATGAGTTTTTCTACGTATCTGTAGTGTGTCGTGACCATATGTCAATGAATGGAGCTACAGTGAATTTATGAAATCGCTTCAATCATTTGTAATAGCCCTGTAGTTGTTGTTGTGGTCTTCAGTCCTGAGACTGGTTTGATGCAGCTCTCCATGCTACTCTATCCTGTGCAAGCTTCTTCGTCTCCCAGTACCTACTGCAGCCTACATCCTTCTGAATCTGCTTAGTGTATTCATTTCTTGGTCTCCCTCTACGATTTTTACCCTCCACGCTGCCCTCCAGTACTAAATTGGTGATCCCTTGATGCCTCAGAACGTGTCCTACCAACCGATCCCTTCTTATAGTCAATTTGTGCCACGAAGTCCTCTTCTCCCACATTCTACTCAATACCCCCTCATTACTTATGTGATCTACCCATCTAATCTTCAGCATTCTTCTGTAGCACCACATTTTGAAAGCTTCTATTCTCTTCTTGTATAAACTATTTATCGTCCATGTTTCACTTCCATACATGGCTACACTCCATACAAATGCTTTCAGAAACGACTTCCTGACAATTAAATCTATACCCTATGTTAACAAATTTCTCTTCTTCATAAACGCTTTCCTTGCCATTGCCAGTCTACATTTTATATCCTCTCTACTTCGACCATCATCAGTTATTTGCTTCCCAAATAGCAAAACTCCTTTACTACTTTAAGTGTCTCATTTCCTAATCTAATTCCCTCAGCATCACCCGACTTAATTCGACTACATTCCATTATCCTCGTTTTGCTTTTGTTGATGTTCATCTTATACCCTCCTTTGAAGACACTGTCCATTCCGTTCAACTGCTCTTCCAAGTCCTTTGCTGTCTCTGAAAGAATTACAATGTCATCGGCGAACCTCAAAGTTTTTATTTCTTCTCCATAGAATTTAATGCCTACTCCGAACTTTTCTTTTGTTTCCTTTACTGCTTGCTCGATATACAGATTGAATAGCAACGGGGAGAGGCTACAACCCTGTCTCACTCCCTTCCCAATCACTGCTTCCCTTTCATGTCCCTCGACTCTTATAACTGCCATCTGCTTTCTGTACAAATTGTAAATAGACTTTCACTCCTTGTATTTTACCCCTGCCACCTTCAGAATTTGAAAGTGAGTAGTCCAGTTAACGTTGTCAAAAGCTTTCTCTAAGTCTACAAATGCTAGAAACGTAGGTTTGCGTTTCCTTAATCTTTCTTCTAAGATAAGTCGTAGGGTCAGTATTGCCTCACGTGTTCCAATATTTCTATGGAACCCAAACAGATCTTCCCCGAGGTCGACTTCTTCCAGTTTTTCCATTCATCTGTAAAGAATTCGCGTTAGTATTTTGCAACTGTGACATATTAAACTGATAGTTCGGTAATTTTCGCATCTGTCAACACCTGCTTTCTTTGTGATTGGAATTATTATATTCTTCTTGAAGTCTGAGGGATTTTCGCCTGTCTCATACATCTTGCTCACCAGATGGTAGAGTTTTGTCAGGACTGGCTCTCCCAAGGCTGTCAGTAGTTCTAATGGAATGTTATCTACTCCCGGGGACTTGTTTCAACTTAGGTCTTTCAGTGCTCTGTCAAATTCTTCACGCAGTATCATATCTCCCATTTCATCTTCATCTACATCCTCTTCGATTTCCATAATATTGTCCTCATGAACATCGCCCCTGTATAGACCCTCTATATATTCCTTCCATCTTTCTGCTTTCCTTCCTTTGCTTAGAATTGGGTTTCCATCTGAGCTCTTGATGTTCATGCAAATGGTTCTCTTTTCTCCAAAGCTCTCTTTAATTTTCCTGTAGCCAGTATCTACCTTACCCCTTGTGAGATAAACCTCTACATCCTTACATTTGTCCTCTAGCCATCCCTGCTTAGCCATGTTGCACTTTCTGTCGATCTCATTTTTGAGACGTTTGTATTCCTTTTTGCCTGCTTCATTTACTGCATTTTTGTATTTTCTTCTTTCATCAATTAAATTCAGTATTTCTTCTGTTACCCAAGGATTTCTACTAGCATTCTTCTTTTTACCTACTTGATCCTCTGCTGCCTTCACTATCTCATCCCTCAAAGCTACCCATTCTTCTTATACCGTATTTCTTTCCCCCCTCTGTCTTACCATTATATAATCTATCTGAAACCTTCTAGTATCTCCAGGTTTTCTTCCATGTACACAACCTTCTTTCATGATTCTTGAACCAAGTGTTAGCTATGATTAAGTTATGCTCTGTGCAAAATTCTACCAGGCGGCATTCTCTTTCATTTCTTAGCCCTAATCCATATTTACCTACTACGTTTCCTTCTCTCCCTTTTCCTACTCTCGAATTCTAGTCACCCATGACTATTAAATTTTAGTCTCCCTTCACTACCTGAATAATTTCTTTTAGCTCATCATACATTTAATCAATTTCTTCATCATCTTCAGAGCTAGTTGGCATATAAATTTGTACTACTGTATTAGGTATGGGCTTCGTGTCTATCTTGGCCACAATAATGCGTTCACTATGCTGTTAGTAGTAGCTTACCCGCACTCCTATTTTTTTTAATTCATTATTAAACCTACTCCTGCATTACCCCTATTTCCAGTAGCTGAGTGGTCAGCGTGACGGATTGCCGTCCTCTGGGCCCGGGTTCGATTCCCGGCTGGGTCGGAGATTTTCTCCGCTCAGGGACTGGGTGTTGTGTTGTGTTCATCATCATTTCATCCCCATCCGGCGTGCAGGTCGCCCAGTGTGGCGCCGAATGTAATAAGACCTGCGATATGGCGGCCGGACCTGCCCCGCGAGGGGCCTCCCGGCCAATGACGCCAAACGCTCATTTCCATTTCCACCCCTATTTGATTTTGTATTTATAACCCTGTATTCACCTGACCAAAAGTCTTGTTCCTCCTGCCACCGAACTTCACTAATTCCCACTATATCTAACTTTAACCTATCCATTTCCCTTTTTTAATTTTTCTAACCTACCTGCCCGATTAAGGGATCTGACATTCCACACTCCGATCCGTAGAACGCCAGTTTTCTTTCTCCTGATAACGACGTCATCTTGAGTAGGAGATTCGAATTGGGGACTATTTTACCTCTGGAATATTTTACCCAAGAGGACGCCATCATCATTTAACCATACAGTAAAGCTGCATGCCCTCGCGGAAAATTACGGCAGTAGTTTCCCCTTGCTTTCAGCCGTTCGCAGTACCACAACAGCAAGGCCGTTTTGGTTAGTGTTAGAAGGCCAGATCAGTCAATCATCCAGACTGTTGCCCCTGCAACTACTGAAAAGGCAGCTGCCCCTCTTCAGGAACCACACGTTTGTCTGGCCTCTCAACAGATACCCCTCCGTTGTGGTTGCACCTACGGTACGGCTATCCGTATCGTTGAGGCACGCAAGCCTTCCCACCAACAGCAAGGTCCATGGTTCATAGTTAAGAGAATATAAAACAAGAACTGCGTTTCTGCAAATAAATAAATAAAAAATTAAAAAAATAACAATAAAAAATAAATATTTCTTAACGCTGAACATAAATTTATGTGTTACTGGATGGTTATAAATAAGGTGCACCTACTCACAGAGGTCCAGTGTGGGCTTTAGTTAGCGTTTAGCAGCGAAATTCGGCAGCTATTCTAATACGTTAATGAGATAACGATTTTGCTGGAAAAAATTTAGTGCCAAGTTTGGCTACCAGGTGTAAAGCTGGAGCCGTGTAACATCTCGTCGAAATTTTCGGTGCTCATATTGATCAAACTGTGTAAGTTTGCTTTCTCACTTGTTTGATATTTTTGCCCACGTCGCATTCGTGATCCACTACATATTACCATGTTTCGCTGTCGTACGATGTATACAACCGACACTGGGACTCTCTATGTAGCAACACCCTGTGGAAGTTATATTCAGAACGTCTGGATTGTAGCCTTGGTCAGAAGTGCTATCTGGACAGAAGCTTTTTAAATATACACAATAATGCTGAAGGGTAGATTGGTTGAAGGGATAGTTAAGAAAGAAGCATTGAACTGAACTTGTTAGAAAACAGTTTTATGGCACAAATTGACTGAAACAAGGGATAGGTTGGTAGCGCACATGTAGAGGCACGAAGTAAACGTGAATTCCGTATTCGAAATTTGGAAGAAAAAAATTGAAGACCAAGATTTGACAATACCAAGTAGTTTCAAGTGGGTGTAGGATACAGGTGAAGTTATTTTCGAATGCCGTGCGCCTTATTTCACTTTCTTACAAAGTTCCTAGAGCCCATTTGAAAAATTGCTTGTTGTTGTTTACCAAGGGAGTTCCCCTAATTTTCAGTGATTTAGTACAAATGACGTTGTACAAGATAAAAGTATTACATTCATTCTGGAAGAGACTTTAATTACACCCGCAAGACCGGTTTTTGATATAGCGTGGCAGATTCTCAAGATAGGTATTTAAGTTCATCAAATTAAAGACGACTGCTTGGGTTCCCAGGGTTTCCCCGGGAAAATACAGAAGTATGGTGCCACGACGTCACCAGGTCACTCAAGGGAAACAACGAAGTGTTCTCTGTACGTACATCTTTCCAGAGATAGTTGAAGGACTCTGCTGTTCGCTGCAGGATGTTAAATCAAACACCTTTCAGCTGTCTAGTTTCCAAATTATTTTTATTTTGTTTGGCTACCAGTTTCGTCGATTTAGTACGCCATCTTCAGGCCCCTTCCCGACGTATTGGAAGATTCCATCTCGGACCGGTCAAAACACGCACCAACATTCAAATACTGGTATCTGTAGATTTCTGCTTGCTATAGCCATCACTTCAACCATCATCTTCCGACTGTTAGATAAACATTGAATGTTGAACCGAGGTGGAATCTTCCTACACGTCAGTCACGGGCCTGAAGATGGCGCACTAAATCGCCGAAACTTGTAGCCAAAAAAAATAAAAATAAATTTGGAAACTAAACGACTGAAAGGTGTTTGATTTGACATCCTGGAATAAAATGTTTGTGACTTCAGATAGCATTTTGTTATGTGTCCTAAAGTAAGCAGTTTTGTGTATAGTAACCACATCCATAGTAAGTAGAACTTTACTTTTCTGTTTGGTGAAACTGCAGTACGACGTAGAACGAAACTTCCGTAAGTAAAAACAAAAATTCTGATTGCAAACTTAATGATTTAGTCGATAGAAAAGATTTTATCTGCTGTAATTACTTTCTCAGCATCTGAGCTATACAAATGCTCGTCTCCTTCTTGCAGTAATCTGAACATTACTAGAAAGTCAGTGACCGAGAGCAAACCACACCCTATTGGCGGATTCCGAGATGGTTAAAATTCTACTCTGGTCATGATACTAAAGATCTAGGGTAATAATATTCTTTCGACACAGCCTGAATTTCCCATACCGCTTCCTTCTATCCCTCTGATCTGTTAGTAGAAGTTGACATGGATCTAACGGAGGGTATGTAGATTCTTGCGATTAATTAACTGTAAATAGTGATGTACAGAGGGTATATAATTATGCACTGGCTTATTTCTTACACTGTAATGACCAGATTTGGAGTTCTACACTTTCTATAACGTTGTGAGGCCAAGCTAATGAAGTTTTACCTCTTGTTTCGGCTCCAGGCGGAATGGAAAGGTAGTTAATTTTCTGCTTTATTTCATTGCTAATAAAGTTGAAAGTGCCACTCTTCATTTTGTCTTTCCGCAGTTGCCCTTTAAGCAACAGGATTTGTAGAAAAGTGCCTCTAGAAGTTATATTCCTTCACCTTTCACCACACAACAAGCAAACAAGTTTACTCTTGTACATGATAAATATATAGCCTCCGCCCATTTTTCATAGAACTGGCAACGTTCAGCATCTACTTTTCTCTTCTGAATGCCAAATATCTTGCGAATAATTAGATAAGATGAAATTAATGTTCCGTTCCATAGATTCGTGCTGAGGAGATCCTCGTGGATGTGGAACTTGTCAATATATTTTTTAAGCTGAATTAAAAAACCTAATAGTATGAATATATAAAATACATCATTTGTTTCTATTAAAAAATTCGTCAATGGAGTAGAAGGAGTTGGCTATTTAGTAAGTCTTTCAGGCTCCTTTTAAACTAATCTTTATTTGTAACTAAATTTTTTATATTTGCTGGCAAATTATTGAAGATGAGTGTTCCTGGGTAGTGGACACCTTTTTGAACTAAAGTGAGTGTTTTTAAGTGCTTGTGCAGATAATTTTTGTTCCTAGTATTGTGTGTATGAACTGAGCTGTTTGGTGGAAAACGAGATATATTATTTAGGACAAATTTCATTAAGGAGTAAATATACTGAGAGGCAGTAGTTAGTATACCCAGTTCTTTGAAGAGGTTTCTACAGGACGTCCGTGAATTTACTCCACAAATAATACGTATCACACGCTTTTGGACTCTGAAAACTTTTGTTTCACTTGAAGAGTTACCCCAAAATATTATACCATATGACATTATGGAATGAAAGTAGGCAAAGTATGCAAGCATTTTCATTTTTATGTCGCCTATGTCAGCTAACACTGGAATCTTAGCAGAGATGCACGTAAACACTTGCGCGTAATTAACAAACAACTAGCACTGAACTTTAGGTGTGAGCCAATAACAGATAACTAATTTCTTCACCAAGCTGTGGATCCGGTTTGTGTTATTTAAACAGGCGCATTTCGTTAGGAATCGGCGTATCATTGTGAAGCACAGATGTGGGCAGTAAGCAATAAATAAGGAGTGTGTGTGTGTGTGTGTGTGTGTGTGTGTGTGTGTGTGTGGGTGGGTGGGTGGTTTGTCAGCACTGATCCAGAGGCGAAAATACTTTTCCCCTTTCCCCTTTCCCCTTCTAGAGCGAGCTGTTTTTCCCATTCACCGCACGCACATGAGCACGTGAGCTACAACTTCGCGCGCAGACTGGAAACGTGTTTCCTTTAGTTGTTCAAATCAAGCAGCGGTGAAATGGTACTACACATGCGCGGAGTATGAAAATTTCACTGATCTGTGACATGAGCAGCGAGCCCGAGGCAAACCGAGCTTCGCCAGAAATATCCGAAATTGTGTCCTGGAGGGATACAATGCGAGCACATCGCTTTCTCTCTCATGAATATCTTCTTAGGGCAGCCGGATGGGATGCTGCTGACATCTCTGTATTCTGGATGAATCTAAACAGGAAGTACACAATAACAATTGTGGGTACCACTGGAAAATACATAGACCAGTATCTCCTCAGAACGATTCCAACACCTGTTTGAGTCTATTCCTCGGTACATCACTGCACTTCAGACGACTTGCGGGGGAAATAGTGGAGGAACTTCATATTAACAATAGATCCAGTGCCTTCCTACGGCTTTTGGCCTCTCAGTGTACTCGTATATCTGAGGGGGTTACGAATCCTGACGATAATGTATCACTTTATGTGTAAAATCACGTTCTAAGCGTTGAAGGAAGCCTAGATGACTAAAAGTCAGCAACTAATGCACTGTTAGATTCAAACAATTGTTGTCTAGTTGCAAATCTAAATTTCTCCAGTTGTTGCATAAAATTATTGTGGATCTTATTCTTTCGCAGGTCTGACGAGAGAGAGAGCGTTCGTCAGCGGCATTAATACTTCACCTCTGTTGAACGATGACCGCAACGAAGTGGACATCTTGCTAGACTTTGTGGGAGAGCCTCCTCTCCCGCCCACCTCCGTGTACACTAAGGCATTCAGCAGTGCGACAAGTTCGACAACATCGACCTCTGTAGACCGGCCGAGCCGCCCTCAAGCTGATCGCAGTCTCGTTGGTTCGATGGCCTCAAAGACACATCCGCAAGATCACTCAAAAGCCGGTAAGAGTAGAAGACTGTCGACAGACGCTGTTGTGGACAACGTCCTGCAAGCGTATAAAAGAGTTCTCGACAAGACTGTACGGGGCTCGCTTCAGTGCAAAAACGGCACCACCTTGCTACTTAGAGCTTTGTGTGCGCTCTGGGCTCGGCAAGTTGTGGACAGTGTACGCCATTGTAGCGCACCTCCTTCCACAAGGAAAAGTTTAGCGAATTACATCGTGAAGAACGTTTTGTCCGAGGAGCACCTGTTTGTCCCAGAGAACGACTGGTCTGAGCATCTCGAAGACGTCCTGTGCACCTGCTACTATGCCATAGTGAAAACGGTCACAGACACCACCCGCTGCCACGAGTGCGAAGTAATTATTGACGAGATTGTTTTTGCATTTCTAGTAGAAGACCTGCTGACAGACATTCTGAGTTCTGAACAAAAAACATACGTCACTGACGCAGTCGCAAGGCTGTTGGACCTGAGTGGGATTTCGAACAAGAAGCAGAGTGTCTGGGAAGCTTTGTCTACTGGAAAGCAAAACTTGCGCGTTAGCAAAAAGATTCATATTGACGGTAAAAAAACATCGAAACAAAGTCTACATTCAGAAAGGTCATTTGTGGCTGCCATTTTCGGCGATACGGTGATTAATGGTGGTGAGAAGTCGAGGTGGGAGCGAAGTCCCAGTCATATTGTCAGCAAAGGGAATGAAAAACGTTCCATTCCTTTTGATTATGAAGGTGAGTGGAATAAGCAAACAGTTGTTGTACAAGGTGCCAAATCAAATTTCGTCAGTTGTTGTGTAGTATTAATATGGATATTCTTCTTTCGCAGAGTTCCCTCCGTTTGGGGAGTCAAGGCTACCAACACACTTTTATGAGTATGAAGCTGAAATTTCTCATGAGTCTTTCGATTTGGAAAAAAATGGAAAGCAAAGCTCTTTAGAACAGAGTTACCGATCGTTAGAAACAGCTGACGGCGCCCATATCGAAGAATATTCAGTTGAAGACTCTGAAGATCTCCTGTCAACGGAACGTGAGTATTTCGATCAGCCCGTTTCACCTGTGAGGTACGATGTGACGTTCACGTCTGCCGATTATCAAGAGTTGACAATGATAATCTGGATGAGTCCCAGCGAAGACGAAGACAGAAGAGCATTGAAATGGAGAAAAAAGCGTTACCAGCCGCAATTAACGGAAAAGAAATCCGAATTTGACCATGAATCTCGCACGAAGGAGATGAAAATGTTGAAGGGTCACAAGACTAACGACGGCAGCAATTTTAGATTTTCATTAAACCAGGAACCAAAGGGACAGAATAAAAATAAGAGCTCACTGAAGGAAGGAAAGTATGATGAGGGTGACAGCAAAAACGTCCATGTCAATTTGTTCACTGACTTGGAAGGGTCACCTTTTGTCAGAGCCTTAGGAAGATGGACACAATTTCCGGAGGCGATAAAGGCCTCAGGTCGGGTTGCAAGTACTCTCGGATCAAACACGGACACACCACACATTAACAACACGAACAGTAGCAGTGCAAGCATATTACCCTCGAGCGAAGGTAATCAGCGTACAGCAAAAACTGCAAGACCAGGTGACCCACGTTCGAACCTCATAAGAAAGAGTAGGCAAGCAGCCTTGCACAAAATTGCACTTCTGGACATTTTTAACGAGTTGGGAAAGAAGGGCAATGTTTCCCAAGGAAACGAAGAAACAGGGAACGAACAGGGAGCAAGTTGGTCAGCGCCCCCGGGCACGAACAGGACATCTGAAGAGCACGACGCTGGAGACCAGTACGAAACGTTTCTGGGCGGCCTCGTGAGCGCTGTCGTGGATTTCCTCTCTAAAATACCGAAAAATATTGCGGATTTGGGATTGTAAATCAAGTCAAAATTCGAGATGTGCGGCAAACCATGTGATTTAGGCGTTTAGATATAAGTAGAATTAACAAATAGTGAACGAAAAGACTGTGCTATCAGTCTATGCATTTGACATTTACTCAGCTGGCAATAAAACTCGTTCCATAAAAGCAGAAAAGTCTACCTCACAGTCATCGACCTCGTACATGACACCTATACAGTACAGGGAAAACAGTATGATCACCGCCCACCATAGGATTGAACATCGCCCGGTTGTGTTGTGCGTAGGTGACATGGTAAGAGATGCACGTAAGCAGAGCTGATACCCATGAAGAACCATTCTAGCGAAGATGTGGGCTGCAAAGTGTGGAGTACAGTGATGTAGGCGACGTTAATAAAGGGCAGATCGTTAGGTCTCGGCGCCTGGGAAAGAGCATCTCAGAAAGGGCGAGGCAGGTTGGCGTGAGGCATGACAGAGTCGTGAGCATCTGTAGAAACTGGCTGATGGGCGGCGAAACAACAGGTATGCGACGGGGTGTTAGGCGCCTACGCCTCGTCAAAGAAAGTAGTCGGAGGCTTGCCTGCTAGTTAGAGCAAGATGAGCAACTACCTGTGACAGCTCTGTCGACAGAGTATAACGCTGGTATTTGCAAAACTGTTTCGGAACACACTGTTTAGTTAACATTGTTGAACATGGTGCTCCGCAGCATTACTAACCAACGTGTTCTCACGTTAAACCACGACATGTTCAATTACGATTGCAACGGGCGCAGGATAATCGAGACTGGACCACGGATCAATAGGAACGAGTCACCTGGTCGGATGAATCACGTTTGTTGTTACACCAGGTAGATGATCGTTTACGGATACGCTGTCGTCTTGAAAACGGTTCCTCGGTACATACACTGCCAGTGAGATCAGTGTCGTGCTATAGGGACACCCATCTCGGCTTCCATGGGACCTGTGGCAGTACCATGACATCATCCTTTACCCGAAGACGATGTCTCCTTCCACTGGGATAACTGCCCATGTTACAATGCCAGAATCGTCTAACATTGGTTTGAGGATCAAGATAGTGATCTCACGTTGACCTGTTTGCCATGAAATTCAGCTGACCTGAAACGTATCTGGTGGCATCTACATGTCCACAAACCGACAGCCCTTACTTTATCCGAATTGTGTGATCGGTGCGAAGACATCTGGTACCACAAACCTACGGACACTTTTTAAGGATTTGTAGATCCATGTCACACGGAATGGTTGCTGTATTTCATTCCAGAGGTGGACCAACAAGTAATTAAGGAGTTGGTTACGTAGTTTTGGCTCATCTTTGTAGAAGGAGAACCGAAATAGTCGTCCACAGAGAATACGTAGTTACGAGAAGGAAATGTCACATCTGATCTGAATTCAGAAAAATCTGAATGTAACTTAGGACATCGTGGTCGTTAGAGACACACCTCTAAGTTATCTGGATAATGATCGTGAACATCTTAAAGGAAACATCACGACATTCACGTGAAGTGCCCACAAAAATTTACAGTGCGATGACCAGGAGGAGTTTGGACTCCTACCCTCATAAAGAAAAATCTTGTAGCGTAACAACCGCACAACCACTTCCAGTACATCACAAGGAACGTTCAAACCGACAGTCCTACTGAAAGACTTGTCCTCCAATCGACAGTTATTTGGAGAGTCTAAAAACATGACACTAAACTAAGCAATTTGTTTGAACGATTTAGTACCGCCTAAACAAATGATTGAGCTACATTACTAATAACACTAACAACAAAATTCAAAGACATCTGACAAAATCTTTTTCTCATTTAAAGCCAGTGTAGGGACATACATCTTTTTTTTTTGTTTTAAGTAGAAATACGTTCGGCTCCACTTTTCTTACATGGTCTTCCATGCTATCAGGAAAATTGTAGACACCTATCCACGATTGTGAAATTGTAGGAAGTTCGCCTCTTGAAAATTAATGAAAATAAATGCAGCTAAACTCTGTAGAGTTACATTTGTACGAAATTTTACAGCCGTAGTTATTATACAATGATTTCTCTAAAGGGTTAATTCCATGTTCACAAAGCAATCCGATTCACGTAATTTTTGAAATCATCTCAGGAAAGAGAGAATTCCGAATATTTACTTCAGCTGTCAACAACTGATCACATATTCAAAATTCCGTCTAGACAGATAGACTCTGACATAACGTCCCACAAAACGTTTAATTTTGTGCACTCTGGGTTTAAATCTGTTACTCGCTTTTCTTTTTAGTATAACATTACAGCAAACATTGTTAATTAAATGCTCTGGTACATACTATCATTTACAATCAATTCAAGAGAGTTTGTTCTTTTATTTTGTTTTCAGTTTTCATCCCAGCAATTTTCTATCCTTTATAATGCGAGTTTACGGTGTATAGCTCTTTTACTTGTTTTTGACTGACTACTTGACAACATTGAACCAGTTTCCCGGCACCTTTAGCTTATAACCTGCTCATGTAGCGTAGTGCATACTGGGTTTCCTTTCTTGTATAAGTAATATGAACGACGAAAGAAATTCGTAACTGGTAATTTATTGTATGTCACTTTCGTACATGGGTTGCTGCTTGTGTTTATCAATACTCTGGTTTCCCCATCTGTCTCCACAGTAAAGCATACAAATATATATCATCCCACCTTCATAGCCTTCTGATACATACTGAACAAGGCGATCGTCTCTTGGTGATATATTTGAGCCATTGTTGTTGAACATAATGAAATTCCTACGTTTAATTTTATAATTTACTTACTTTGGTTAATTACGTCTTGCAGATGATGCTCACAAAAATCATAACATGAAATTTAGTTTGACTTAATGACGACCCAAAAGTGAAGGAGGTAACGAAATGAAACTTCACAGTTTTAGAGGATATGTGATGTTATTTCAGGGATTACAAAATCGAGTCTTATTTATAATGAAACTGGCAGTATGAGACCACTTGTGAATATTTCACTTGCTTCTGGAATGGATTTATGCCCTAATTAGGTTGTGAAGGGCGTCATGAAGTCTTTGTAGCATCTCCTGAGGCAAACTAGCCCACAACTGTTGTATCTGGTTCTTGATGTAATCGACACTGTCATGGGGATGGAGTTGCGGTCCGAGATGGTCCTACACATGTCCAATCCATGACAAATTTTGGAATTTTGCTGGCCACAGGAGCAAATATCACGCAGATGGGCCACAGAAGCTTTTGCCATATGTGAACGAGCATTGTCCTGTTGAAAAATGGCACCACGATACTCTAAACACCATGTGATGCAAAATCATCACCAGTCCTTGTTTCCCGGTCACAACACCACTCCAGACAAAGCCATTTGTGTTGTAGTGTTAATCGCAGCCTGTGCATGAGATGCTAAGTCCCTTATCTGGCTATTGGTGTCCTTCCACCAATGGCACAGGATAACACTGAATGTTGCAAGGGATTCATTACTTGTTCTCAGATGGCATGCAGAGATGTGAATGTGTTACTGTGTACCTGGTGCACAATATGGCATCCTCCTTTGCCGTGGTCATAAGTGGTCGAACGGAATCTTGACGACGAACGTAAGAGAGTGAGGCCAAATCGCAATCTAATCTCAAGGCTATCTCCCACATCTCTTGGGCGGTTGTATGTAATACATTCAAGGTCAGCTTGTAACTTGATACCTATCAGGTGTCAAGATAAGCTCCCCACATCTGATCAGTTGTGTCACATGAAAATGGTGGGAAAATAAAGGTCACTGTGCTGATTATGGCCCCGAAGCTATGGACTCTCTCCTCTCAATGTTTTAGGCCAATAAGACGACTTAAAAACGGTGGGTAAACAGTTCCGCTCCCTTCCATTTTCTCTCTCTAGGCGAACAGAATTACTTTAAAATGGCGGGAAAATCAAGTTCCCTTGTTCCTCCTCTCACTCGTCCAATTTCTCTGAGTTCCGTCATTTATAGTATCTACTCTGTACTGGAAAAATGATGATCATGAAGTACCGTCAAGCATCAGCAACCACCAGTCGACAGGAGAAAAATCATAACAAGACTTTCACATTCAAATGCAAGAATTAGTTCAGCTGTCAGGCTCATTATTAATAATTCATAAATATTCTATGTGTTTTTTGTGAATACTTGTTTTTCTTTTTCCCAACAGTGAAACAACTCCCAACACTCTCTGATGTAGTGGAGCAGGGCTCAGCACTAGCTGAAATGATTGACCAGGGCATGCAGGTGTATGAGTTTCTGTTCTCTACACCACTGCAGCATACCACAGTCAACCTACTGATTTATCAGATCTTTTTTTCAAGTATCTTGTGCCACAACAGGAGCTAACACTTCAACTACGGGATCAGGCAATGCAGATGGCCTATTTGCCCCAGCAGCTGCAGTACACAATGATGGGCTATCCGAGTTTCATCGAACTGCTGAGCTCCTGTTAAAAGGCTCCAAATTACTGTTCTTTGCCAATACTTGTCATGTGACTGCAGGCAGACTGAAATGGAGGAATCTAGTCTTAGCACCTGGAATAGACTTTAAAGTTCGAGTAGAAGTAGAGAATGTTGAACGCATTGGTGCTAAAATTCAGTATACCTGGTATGAGCGGGGCTGTTTATGGAGCATGACGCAGAATATTGATAAGATGATGACCAAATAAGTGTACTACTGAAAGTTACTAAATCAAAAAACGAATTGCGCTAGTAAAAATCTAAACTGTAAAAATTTGTACTTTTTGTATGATACGATGCAGTTCTAAGCTAAACAGGACTGCAGAGAGACCATCACCCTGTTTCACTCCATCCTCAAACTGCCTGGTCATTCTGTTATTCACTTTTACTTTTGCTTTTGTATCAGTCATTGTTAGCTCGCTTAACCTCTTCAGTTTATCACAGATGCCCAATTATTTCAGTCCTTTATACGATTCTGGTCTCTTAATACTTCCAGAAGCTTGTTTAAAGTCAGTGAACAGGAAGTTGAGATCTATATCATATTCATAAAATTTTTCCATTATTTATCTAACAACAAACAACTGGTCAGATGTACCTCTGTTTGGTCAGAATCCGCATTGGTATTCTCCGAGTATCTTTTTGGAGCACTTTTTTATTCTTTTGTTCAGCACTCCAGAGAAAATCTTATATTCTGTATTCAGTACTGTTATACGTCTATAGTTTTCACAATTGAGCTTTTCTCCTTTCCTATATATATTGGGCATATTTTTCCAGTATTCCACACCTCCAGCGTGCTTTCATTTACCCATATGTTGTTTATTAGTTTAAATATTTCACATCTTTGAGGTTGCCCCCTGATTTTATTAGCTCTGACACGATCCCATCTTCGTTGGGTGCACAGTTCTTTTGTAGTTTATTTATCACTGTTTCCACGTCCAGCATTGTTACGTTTTGTGCCTCATCCCTTTCAGTTTCTCTTGTATCTGTGTTGTCTTCCTGTTCCTGTGTACCTCTTGGGCCCTGATCTGAGTTTTGTTGAGCATATCTTCAAAGTATTTTGCTCACTCCTGCAATATTTCTTGTTCATCTCTTATTGTCTCGCCATTCCTGTTTTTGCATTCATTTTGTTTCGGTTGAAAATGTTTTCTCATCTTTTCATGTCATGATAGAATTTCTTCGTTTCATTCTGTACCTTTAATTCTTCTATCTCTTTAAACTTTGATTTCAGCTGTTCCTTTTTCTTTTTCTTGTATAGTCTTTGGGCATTGGATCTTAATTCTTTGTATACCTCCACGTTTCTTCTTGTTTCTCTGTGTATCATTCTCAGTCTTGCTGCATTTTTACGTTCTATTACTAGCCTGCATTCATCAACAAACCACTCATTTCTTGCATTTCTTCTCATCCGAACTATGTCTTCTACTCCCTGTTGTAATAAGTGAATGTCTCATAATGATTGAAAAAGACTTGCAATTTGAACTCATAAGAGAGACAGACAGTAAATGTTAAATTTTGTTAGGTCGGTGGAAAGCGAGACTGATATTGTTGATGAAACTTAGAAAATGTAACTACTTTTGTTACCATTTTGAGTTAGAGAATTGTTAATCACTTAAATCAGTTTTTCTGACAAATTGCAGTATATAAATCATTTCAACATTGTTATATAATTTTGAAAATTTATCAATATATCGTGTAATTCTTGCTTTTATACTTTCAGCATTGCTTGTTTCCATATTGTTGATTGTGATGTATGTATTGATCATCCATTGTGTTTCTGGTAATGGTCACTGACACCTGAAAGCAGTTTACATTATAGTGAAATAACATTTTTCTATTACTGCTGTGTTACAGATCATGATTAATAAAATACTTTTATGATGTATATATGCAGACTGAAGTGACAAGTGAATGGCTATGACTGGGAACAAATTTTCATTCATCGCTTCAGTCTGCACATATACAACATAGATCTTTCAGACCTGAAAAAGTATTAATTAAAGGACTTCTGGTAGTGAATTATTATGAAGTGTTCAGTGTGATGTTAATTAACTTTCATACCTTTTACAAGGACTTGCATTTTCAGCTGAGCTCTTGGGCGTACTCTGCTTGTTACCATGTATATAAATTTCAGTAATTGATTCTTAAATTCACATTTCATTCACAATAATGAGTTTCATTACTTTACTCAAACATGGGTAGGGAAAAATATAATTTCATGAAACAACTTCATTTTTGTTAAGTACCAGCTCCAAATTAATAACATACCCGTTAACAATTCCAAATAAATTAATACAAATACAAATTTTTACAGTTTCGATTTTTACTAACGCAATTCGTTTTGTTGACGCAGTAACTTTCAGCAGTACACTTATTTGCACTCTACTGGTACAAAATTCTTTAGAATAATGCCCTTTCTAAAAATAACAGAACATTACACACACATGTGATTCACGTCCAATGAGTGTGGATAGATTACAATGTGCAAACGTTAATATGTATAAAACAGAAATAAAAACGACATGACAGACAATGCATCTTAGCCCAGAGGGTTCAGTATGAGATCTATTAAGCTTCTCAGGGAGCCAAGTTTTGGATATGAATTCCCATAAAATTTGCAAACAAGCATGACCAGTATATATGTTACTGGTTAGAATGATTTATGTTGAGTGCAGTACCACAGTGAATCCTTTTCTCAATGACAGATTAATTCAAACGATCTGCAGGTTTTTCTCTACAGTGAAACCGAGATATAAAGTACCAAGCAACCCATATACCTACCAGTGACTGCCTGCACATTGGACCATCCCAAGCTTCATATTATCGGCTGAATCTAATCAATTTTTGAGGAGAGGAAATCGTGATCTAAACATAGATTACATATGAAGTAGCGTGGGTGCAAAGGAATAAAACCAATGCACACATATGTCAGTACACTCCATTCCAGGTGAAGCACACCATGTTAACATGGGAAAATTACAAGTTAATTACACTGATAGAATTGAAAACGTGAAATAGTTCACTTGATATAACAGCTAGAGTTCAGTATTTCTCCCACAAACCTTTTGCTTCAGAAATACCTAACTTGAATATCCAATTCGATACACAACATACAGACAGACTATTCAGCTAGAAATATCTTCATTCATTATGCTGGAGTTGTAGGAAGGGCAATCTGAAAAGGATTCCAGCATATTTGACAGTTTTAAACTAACCAATGTTAAAGTGTACTTGAATTCTGAATTTTAACAATTGATAATTTGTAGCTTGAATGGGGTAATAATGTTCTTGGCCTTGGCCTATGGCAGGTATGCAAGATTTCGCTTTTTTTACAATGAGAGCAATGAATGTGGGTGCATGGTGGTAACAGACATTCACATAGAATTCGAAAATTCAGATACATTCACGTAGGCACTGGAGCATACTCCTTTTGGTTACATGAACATATGATCAATTATTCTACATTCACTGAAACTTTGCATGAAATTGTATAAATTAACAAGTGTAGTGCCATATCTACTGCATATCATGATGAAACCTAAGAGTGAAAACATCATCATAGTCACACAGGCCTTCTACAATGACTGTGCACTGTTTGTTTTTTAAGGATATCAACTTCATGGAATTCACAAAAGTTGGACATGAAATAAGGGTGTTTTCCACAAATGTAGAATCGCCGCAGGCCGCCGTGGCCGAGCAGTTCTAGGCACTTCAGTCCGGAACCGCGCGACTGCTACGATTGCAGGTTCGAATCCTGCCTCGGGCATGGATGTGTGTGATGTCCTTAGGTTAGTTAGGTTTAACTAGTTCTAAGTTCTAGGGGACTCATGACCTCATCAGTTGAGTCCCATAGTGCTCAGCGCCATTTGAACCATTTGAGCCTTCTACAATGACTGTGCACTGTTTGTTTTTTAAGGATATCAACTTCATGGAATTCACAAAAGTTGGACATGAAATAAGGGTGTTTTCCAGAAGTGTAGAATCGCCGCAGGCCGCCGTGGCCGAGCAGTTCTAGGCACTTCAGTCCGGAACCGCGCGACTGCTACGATTGCAGGTTCGAATCCTGCCTTGGGCATGGATGTGTGTGATGTCCTTAGGTTAGTTAGGTTTAAGTAGTTCTAAGTTCTAGGGGACTGATGACCTCAGATGTTAAGTCCCATAGTTCTCACAGCCATTTGAACCATTTTTGTAGAGTCGCCAAACCATTCAGATATATGGAGGGTGCCAAGACTGGAAAAACTGCATCATGGTTAGCCTGATTTCCCCTTGGATTTCACCTGTGATGATCATGGAATGCCTGACAAAAGTAAGTGATATCGCTCTGAATATTTGACCATTTAGATACTACTGTATTCATAAAAGTCACAGAGAACGATTTGCGGATGCATGAGATTTACAAGAATTATTCTGTTCATGATCTGGAATCGTACATGGAGCAGTGGTGATCTGGCTGAGGAGTGGAAAGCTACTGGGACCACAGAATGAACTCTGCTATAACAGTAATTTATTATCATTGTCAACGATAAAATCCGCTGCAGCTGTAAAAATTATTTATTTCCAAACAGGAAAGTCCTACCCGGTTTCAGGGCATATGTCCAAACTTCAGTTGCATATTAAAATATGAATCAACAAGGATACATAACTAAGGTTAAATAGTTTAAAATATGTTAAAATAGTGAATCCCTGACACATAGCATGCAAGAGAATATTTTCTTCAAACTTAGATCTGCCAGAAAGCCTCTCACAGAGGAGGACAATGATCCAAGCAGACAGTGCGCCACACAAGGATCTGCATGAAGACAAATGGATGGGCTTTCGAACATAGTGCTTCATAGACACCTGTACGATCAGTGTGCCCACAACCCAAAGTTGTTTTCAGTCTGCATACCACGCACCAGGGATGCACTATTTTCAAATATTTTAATCTGTTTTGACCTTAGTTATGCATCCTTGTGGACTCACATTTTAATGTGGATGTGAAGATGGGATGCATATCGTGAAACCGAGTAGTGCGTTCCTTTTCTGAAATAATTAATTTTTAGAACTGTTGTAGATTTTATCATTAACAATAAATAACAACTGTAGACGTCCCATGGAAAGAAATGTGTGTAGAAATTTATGAACCAAAACATTAAAGTTTTTGCAGTGAAAAGTACAGAGTTAAACATAACCCCTGAAATGCATGAAAATTAGCTGATGATTGATAATGACACAGGTTGCCCTATGTGGGAGTGTAAAAATTAAATTATCAAATAATTCTAGTACTAAACAGTTGCTACAAAATTATTGTCATACAGTATTTCTCATTAACAGATCATTTAAGGACATCAACTGACTACATTTAGCAACTGCACAAATGACTCAAGATCCAAATATAATTGTGTCTCATGAGGGAAAAAAAGGATTTAATGTTTTAAGTACCTGCAGTACAAATGTTTAACAAAGAGTTACAGATCAGTACCAATCTAAATTATAACTGACAAACGGCTTAAGGCCCAGAATTAACTGTCTACCATATTGACGCCATTTCAAGTACTACAATTTTACTACAATTTCTACTGAAGAACACGTTTCCTCAGCAATAAGAGCACTTAACCAGTAACACTTACCAAACTCAACTGAACGAAATTACACTTCAAAGAACCTTAATAGCATTTACGACAGATACTGGGATAACAGAATTAGTGGCCAGTGGCCATGTAACAACTTTACAGTTGGAGAAGACTTTTCAGGATTTACAGGAACTAGTAACTATTTTGGAGAAGTTTAATTTTAAATACAGAGAGCCTTACAGTGGAAAGGCCAAGAAAAACTTTAAATTAAGGTTTAATTTAAACTTATACTGAAGTCGTTCTCTAGATGGTGTCACTTAAGTTTATTCAGACAGGATTTGTTAGAATGAAGTCGCATTATATCCTCTACAATTGACGTACAAAACACCAAAGCAAGCAAGCCCTTGATATCAGATGTTTCAGAAAAATAAACAATGGATATAGCTGACTAAATATACAGATGCAATCAACAAAACATGGTAGGCTGCAATGCCAAATAAACAAATGACAAACACACATGTGACTAACATAGATGATAGCAAATGACAGGTAATATGAACTTGGTGCAACCATTCCCACAGGTGCATTACAAAATCATTTTGTGGATGCCCCCATATCGACCAAAGCATACAATGAAACTCTTGATACACAATGAATTAAATAATGGCTACTTTGTCCTATAACACACGCATATAGGCAGAATTAAACACTCGTCTTGTTAAATATGAAACAAATGCATCAGGTAAATTTGACAAGCACCGAAGACTTAAGTAGTATTCTGATGAAACACAGGAGGCCAAAGAATAATCCAGACTGGCAAGAAATAAGCGTTGACCACGATTTTACTCTAATGCTAAAAGCATCAATGAGTTACAGGCTGATGAACATTGAGTAGACACTATTTTCATTAATCACAAGACACTTAATAATATGTGAGGAAGGTAGTTCACGTATAATCTTAACAGTAAGTACCTTGAGCATTAATTTGATAAAATACAAGACACTTTAAAGAAGGTTATCAAGTATGACAAAAAACAAATCAAACCAAGTAAACTATAGAATGATACGAAAGAAAGCGTATCTTCTGTGTACAAAAAACCAGCCACACTACGCAGTAACGTGCTGAGTGGATAACAAATTTGAAATTTATTATATACGTTCACCGAAAACTCCGAATACCTGTCCAGAAAGCTGGCCACATAGAGTCAGTAGCAAAAAACAAACGAGTGCTTTTGGCTCTCTGTATTACACAGAGGGAATGACACAATAGCAAGTATGCCCGAAAGAAACTAGGATGCAATAGTTCACACGTAGTCTGAGATCAAAGTTACTAATCATTTCCAAAAGGCCCCATCGTACAGTCCACAATATGATAATGCAACATTTTTCTGAGCACACTTGCTTCCTTCAGTGGTAGAGATTCTGGTACATAAACTCCAACTGGCGTGTTGGCGCCAGCCACACTCCACAAGCCAAACCTTCAGCTTCCAGCTATGTTCAACTCAACAGAGCATTCACACAAAACACAGAACTCCAACTGCTCTCTACAGCCAGCAAGTCACTTTCCCATAGCTAAGCGAGCACGGCCCTATATCCGCATCGGCCACCACTTACACACACCTTCTCATGCCCGGGTGGAGACGAACACAGTATGAATGCAATCCATACTAGAGCACCAAGGATGTTGCATCCTACGTCACATTCATATGTGCATCTATTCGACAGCTCATGCATATGTATGAACGAGAAAATGTGGTTTTATGTGAGCTTCTGATAATACATAATTACTTTTAAGTTAGACTACAATGAAGTTAGATTTTTTAAGGAAAACCATTGAAGTTGCCTATCAACAGAAGGAGTTACAATTTTAGTCGTGTCTCCTACATGTCTTTGGAATCGACAGTGATCATGTGCCGCTGGTTTCCAAAGATCCATCGATGCTGCTCAGTATGCAAACTCTATCAGAATTACAGAGCGATCTGAGTTGCATTCGACTTAAGCAAATTATACTTTCTTCGTAACTGAGCTTATGTTTGGTAAACCACCTGACGTATCTCTCTTGTAGTCTTTCATTCTAAAGTAGCACTGAACGAAGATTCACCACTCATGGAATTTGCTGTACCGCTTTCTCGAGATAAGTGATGCTGAAGGTATACTCCTGGCTGCCTGATTTGATATCATTCAGCAGGTGTACGCTGACCGTTAGTAGAAGTAATACACGACCAGCACCTTAGTGACAGTTATATCTGATTTGGTGTTCTCACAGCAGTGGAGATACTGAGAAGAACTGCACATGGAGGGAGGAGTGGATGTTAACTTATCGAGAGCAATGCAAGCAATCCAAGTTGTTGAGTGGAATTGAGTGAGTCCTGTCACCTAACCAATCCCAATAAATACTAGTTTTGGGGTCAATTAAGATCAAGATTTGCATTGGTGATTTTATGCGGAAATTCCCAGTCAAGGTGGCCTGTAATCCATCTGTGTTGGCTGCACTGGTTGTATTTTTCATGCGCACCCCCCTCCCCTTTTCACTCCATAAGGTTTTTACGTTATGTAAGCATATAGTGAGCATCTACATTCTTCCAGTGGTCTACACTGGAAGAACGTAGGCTCTGATGACACCATCCATGATCTCGCACATTTGCCATCTGAACAGAGGGGGCAGACCGTAAAGCTATGACAAGAATTTAGTGCTGGGCGGTGTGGCCGACCGGTTCTAGGCGCTGCGGTCTGGAACCGCGAGACCGCTACAGTCGCAGGTTCGAATCCTGCCTCGGGCATGGATGTTTGTGATGTCCTTAGGTTAGTTAGGTTTAACTAGTTCTAAGTTCTAGGGGACTAATGACCTCAGCAGTTGAGTCCCATAGTGCTCAGAGCCATTTGAACCATTTGAAGCAGCCAACAGGCAACTACAGACAGGCCTCAGAAATAAGGTAGCTAGATTCAACAGTTTTCACTGCCTATAAAGTACAATTCGTAAGTCAGAAGAATTACATCTGCATTCTGTACCCTTAGATTCTAAAATCATTTTGGGATAGTGACAGCCACAAGCCCCCACAAAAAATGATTCAAATGGCTCTGAGCACTATGGGACTTAACATCTGAGGTCATCAGTCCCCTGGAACTTAGAACTACTTAAACCTAACTAACCTAAGGACATCACACACATCCATGCGCGAGGCAGGATTCGAACCTGCGACCGTAACAGTCGCGCAGTTCCGGACTTAAGCGCCTAGAACCGCTCGGCCACCGCGGCCAGCAAGCCCGCACACATTGACGGAATTTAACTCTAGTAGTACCAGGCAAAACCTTCATAAATAACGCCTTTGTAGCCACCACACGACACCAAGTGATGTGCACACTAATCGGATGTTCACAGTGATTTCTCGTAAAATCCAGCGCCCATTGACAAACGCTTGCTTAGGGAGCACCGAGAGAAGGATGTAATGAAGATGATTCGTAGTCGGAAACCCACGGGTATCATCCAGCAGAGGCCACCGCGTCCAGTACTCGCAAAGGTCACGCCGAACTCCAATCCGGCAGCACAGTGGACACAAACTGCTTGCAACTTCAATAACAGAGGACACGCCAAATTCTGTGCGTCCTGCCGGAGTAGCTTTCAGCAATCAATGCTCACGATTGCGACCAACACTCGGCCCCTCCAAACCCACATTCAGCAAACGCACCACTCCAGCCAACGGACCACGGCAGACGCTAGGCCACGCCGACACGCCGCCTCACTTGAGTTCTTCGTCGCCCGTGTCACACTCTCGTCTCTCTAGGTCCCCGCAGCCCTTAACTACCTTCTCCTCCCACATGCCCTCTACCGGCGACAGTCACGCTCCATGCGCTCTTGCGGCCAGAGGGATTCCAAATCGGTGGGAATTACGCGAAATTAAACACGGGCGCACGGTACTCATACCAAACATGTAATAATTGTGAACATTGTAACTTCAATGGCACCACATCACCCTTTAAACTTTGGGCATACCTAGATATGAGTGGCACATCTGGATATAGCATTTCCCATTTACAGCAAGAAGGAAGAAGAAAACATGACAGAGGAGAAGCACAACGTGCAGAATAAAAAACCTGTAAACTATAAAGTCGTCAGACCCCTCTACTTTTCCAAAGAACCCGAATATTGCCCCCAACATGTAGATTTGTTGTTATTCTAAGAGGGGGAGAAACAGTATTGCGTCTGGATATTTTTTTTTAAAAAGCATGTTTAGCTTACTTACGTTTCAATTGCCAAAACATAATGGTGCAAAGAATTTTTGTTCTAGATATTTCAAATCGTTTACTTCAAGCGAAGGACAAGGAAAGCATCTAGCGACAGCTGTAGGCAGTAATGATACGTGTGAAAATATCTAGTGAGGTAAACAATTTCTTAATGCTTAAGCACTGAAAGACCTTAGTCGAAACAAGGCCCCGGGAGTAGACAACGTTCCATTAGCACTACTGACAGCCTTGGGAGGGCCAGTCCTGACAAAACTCTACCATCTGGTGGGCAAGATGTATGAAACATGCGAAATACCCTCAGACTTCAAGAAGAATATGATAATTCCAATCCCAAAGAAAGCAGGTGTTGACAGATGTGGAAATTACAGAACTATCAGTTTAATAAGTCACGGCTGCAAAATACTAACACTAATTCTTTACAGACGAATTGAAAAACTAGTTGAAGCCGACCTCGGGTAAGATCAGTTTGGATTCCGTAGAAATATTGGAACACGTGAGGCAATACTGACCCTACGACTTATCTTAGAAGCTACATTAGGGAAAGGAAAACCTACGTTTCTAGCATTTGTAGACTTAGAGAAAGCTTTTGACAGTGTTGACTGGAATACTCTCTTTCAAATTCTGAAGGTGGCAGGGGTAAAATACTGGGAGCGAAAGGCTATTTACAATTTGTACAGATACCAGATGGCAGTTATAAGGGTCGAGGGGCATGAAAGGGAAGCAGTGGTTGGGAAGAGAGTGAGACAGGGTTGTAGCCTCTCCCCGATGTTATTCACTCTGTATATTGAACAAGCAGTGAAGGAAACAAAAGAAAAATTCGGAGTAGGTATTAAAACCTATGGAGAAGAAATAAAAACTTTCAGGTTCGGCGATGACATTGTAATTCTGTCAGAGACAGCAAAGGACTTGGAAGAGCAATTGAACGGAATGGACAGTGTCTTGAAAGGAGGATATAAGATGAACATCAACAAACGCAAAACGAGGATAATGGAATGTAGTCGAATTAAGTCGGGTGATGCTGAGGGAATTAGATTAGGAAATGAGACACTTAGAGTAGTAAAGGAGTTTTGGTATTTGGGGAGCAAAATAACTGATGATGGCAGAAGTAGAGAGTAGAGAGGATATAAAATGTAGACTGGCAATGGCAAGGAAAGCGTGTCTGAAGAAGAGAAATTTGTTAACATCGAGTATTGATTTAAGTATCAGGAAGTCGTTTCTGAAAGTATTTGTATGGAGTGTAGCCATGTATGGAAGTGAAACGTGGGCGATAAATAGTTTGGACAAGAAGAGAATAGAAGCTTTTGAAATGTGGTGCTACAGAAGAATGCTGAAGATTAGATGGATAGATCATATAAATCATGAGGAAGTATTGAATGGGATTGGGGAGGAGAGAAGTTTGTAGCACAACTTGACTAGAAGAAGGGATCGGTCGGTAGGACATGTTCTGAGGTATCAAGGGATCACCAATTTAGTACTGCAGGGCAGCGTAGAGGGTAAAAATCGTAGAGGGAGACCAAGAGATGAATACACCAAGCAGGTTCAGAAGGATGTAGGTTGCAGTTGGTACTCGGAGATGAAGAAGCTCACAGAGGATAGAGTAGCACGGAGAGCTGCACCAAACCAGTCTCAGAACTGAAGACCACAACAACACAACAATGCTTAAGAATGCCCACCACCTGGATCGCTAACCCCTTGTTATATATGCCGATTCAGAGTGACTCCTAGCTCCTGTGGCACAATGTGGAGGTGATCCCACTGCCCGCCATAGCACCTGCACAGAACGAGAGTTGGTGTATCAAGTTTTACGCTCATATGACTCAAATGTAAGTCATTGCGATTCATACATCAGGGATAATACTGAGAGATGATTGCTCTTTCAGCTTGAAAAATTTGCAGCGTATGTGGATCAGTTTCGCTGCACCAACTTTCCTGTGGCCAAATCGGAAGAGAATGACGAAGTGTACAAGAAGGCAGTTTACTGTCACATTTTTGGTCTCCTATCAAACAGAAAAGTTGAACTGCACGTAGAGATCACTGTCATCTAACAGGGAAGTCCCACAGTGCAGACCACAATGCGTACAACTTGAAATACAAACTGACATCAAACATACCCGTTTTATTCCACAATTTGAGCGGATGTAATATTCATTTTCTTGTTGTTAACGGGTGATTTTGGCCTGAGAAATGATCAGATTAGTGTCTGACCTGATAGTGCTGAAAAAATAAGTTTTATCCCCCAGGCCAATCACGCCGAGAATTACCCCCTGTTTTCTAGATTCGCTTCTATGTATGTACACACCACTTTAGAAACTAGCTGTAACAATGCATCAGGAGGACATGCACATCACTAGAGCTACATACACTGATAATGCAGAATTTCAGCTTGTGGCGAAGAAGGGAATCTTCGTACACGAATAACAGGATTCTATGGACAATCAAGGAAACCATATTGCAAAAAACAACTGCCATGGGAAAAAAACATAGATTTCTGTTTAGTTTTTCATTTTCAAATTGTATTAGTGGCTATGAATGTATAAAATACATATAAAAAGTAATATATATATATTGTGTGTGTGTTTGGGGGGGGGGGGGGGGTGGTTGGTTGGTCGGTGGTTGGGTGTGGGTGTGGGTGTGTATGCATACCTGTACAAAAAGTTTACTAGTATTAGAACAAAAAATATTATATACATCAGTATATATATATATATATATATATATATATATATATATATATATATATGCTATTGATGTATCTAGTATCCATGCACAAAAAAAGAATACGTACAGCAAACATCTGATAGCAAAAGAGAACTATTATGTCTGCATACTGTCAATAAACCTGAAATTACAGTATTATGAAAAGGGTAGATTGCTACTCAGCATATACAGGGCATGTAATGAGGATCGTCTACTTTATAACGACATACTGTCAATAAACCTGAAATTACAGTATTATGAAAAGGGTAGATTGCTACTCACCATATACAGGGCATGTAATGAGGATCGTCTACTTTAGAACGAAGCTTACATGTTTAGCAGTCTTTTTGTTGTGCCTCTCTGCAGCTCAACATCTCCCGATATGGTATGTAGCAATGCACCCTTTCTATAATAGTATCCTGTACACAGTTTTCCACTGATTGATTGAACATAATATTAGTATATCACAAACATCTCTTTATTATTTACAAAAATAACTCCAAACCCAATCAGATTTTGCTGCAGCTGGTCTGCCCGATAATTCCTTCATTGTGGTACGCACAACTTAAATGCTGAGGCTCACAAAGATGGAATAGAGAGAGCATTGTGGAAGAGGAAAATTAGTATCCCGCCATTTTCAAGCCATCCTATTGGCCTTTATCAATGCGCTGGGTGTGAACTAGATTTTAGGGTCATAACTAACACAGTGAGTGGGTGAGCTTCATTTTCCTGTAATAACTGATCTACAAACACGAGTGGCGGAATTGGGGTTTATCCTGACAGGGGAAAGATTATGTTACTTCTGACATACCACACGCAGTTGCCTGATAGGCGTGGGTGATGAGATTAGATCATTATCTTGCCTCGTTCTCTCTCGCTCTTACAAGAAAGCCTTCCTTCACGTTCACATGCAGCCCAGCATTGGGCCACAGTTACGTCCAAATGCCCCACGAAGCTGGATAGTGCAGAATTCGACCAACTGGGTAAATAGGGATCCACAAGGAGCCCTCTTTCAAACTCTTTCTGTTGGTGATTAGGCAGGCCCACAGGAGAATGCTACATCTCCATGCCCTTCAAAATGATCACACAGCACCGTACGATGTTCACGCCCCTTTATATGTCCTGCCGGCCCTGGCAACAACACTAAACACGGACAACACTTATCCTCTACGGCGGCCGTTATACTTGTCACAGAGAACTTCAAGTGGTTCAAAATGGTTCAAATGGCTCTGAGCACTATGGGACTTAACCTCTGAGGTCATCAGCCCCCCTAGAACTTAGAACTACTTAAATCTAACTAACCTAAGGACATCACACACATCCACACCCGAGGCAGGATTCTAACCTGCGACCGTAGCAGTCAAGCGGTTCCAGACTGTACCGCCTAGAACTGCTCGGCCACCCAGGTCAGCAGAACTTCGAATGTAATCATTTACATATGGCATACAACAGAAAGGGTAAGAAACGCAGTGCAACGCAGCCTGTCTGTGAGAAACTAAGATTGCGTGGGGGTTGGTCTAACATATTTCGTCAACGAAGCTTGACTTCCAGTAACATAAGTAGGGACTTCGGGAAGTAAAGGGCACATGTCGTCCCACGCTAAAACCAATACGCGACAGAAATGGCGCATTGTTAGAAGAGAACAAATGCGCCGGTTGTCCTGCAAAAATAGCTCTGCTGCAGTACGGGTAACAGATGCGACTGAATTGTCACAGGAACCGGAAACGTGCTCGAAACTGAAGTGCGCGAGACAGTACGATTCTTGTGGGCAAATCGTCTGAACTGCATACAGATTAACCATGATATTCTGTATACGAGCAATCGGATATGGCCCAAATGCAACGTCTAGTCTAGCCGTAGTGAAATGCTGCCGACAATTTGATCAAGACCACACAGATTTTCCACCATGTGATCTCCATCTTTTAGGCAAACTGAAAGAACATCTGGGGAGAAAAATTTTCCAACGATGAAGACGTTCTCATGGCGGTTCTCGAATGGCTACGGGGCCAAGGGGACCATTTCTGTAGTCAGGGAACTGATCGATTGGTAGAACGTCCCGACCTTGTTTACAGAGACTTGTTAATTATACTGGAATGCAGTGTCATTTATTTGAGTCGTTTTGAAGTGCAGAGCAGCATCAGTAAGTTACTTGCCCTGCCAACGTGTAACTTACCTTTTCAAGTCGCCTCGTACATATGATGTGAAGTTGCTATCTCGAGAAGACTATGGAGTTCAATGGGAAGCTTGAAAGTTATATTCCGTTATATTTATTTATTGATCACAGGAGTTTGTTTTTTACTAATGCTTTTACAGTTTTCCTTTCTTAGCTTACGCTATCACCTCCAGAAACACTAACGACCCGGAATTCTTAATTCGCTCTCAGAGACAACCACTGCATAAATAACCCACGTTTCAGAGAAACGCTTTACCCGGCCTCCACGAATCTGTCGGCGCTGATACTGTTTTGTTTGCTTCAGATAGTACAGAAATAGATAATGTTCACTGTAACGCATTCAAATTAAACTCGATGATCTACCAATATAATCTTATCAACATGTAATTATTAACCTTCAGCACTAAATTTGTTAGGTACTATCATGTGCTGCTTACAAAAACGGTAAAGTAAACGTTGCTGAATAGCCTGTCAGAATCAGTCAGTACAGACGAATCGATATGCGCCAGTAGTCATCATTTAGACTTTATTATTGCAAAACATCCCATGGTCAAGATTAAAAAAATGACAAAAGCGAACAAGATTAACATTTGGATTCCGATAACACCCCAATTACAGAAACCCTAATAAACAACCCTTTGTTGTAAAAGAAGTAGGAAAACTAGTCATCCTGACAGTGACGGCAGCTACTGACGACAAAATTTACACTTGTGGTAACTTCATGAACTGGAATGTCATGTGAATAATAATATTTATCCTGAAATAGAGACTGGATGAAAGGATATGATAGGATACGCAACAAAAACATCAAAGAAAGAATTGCAAAATAATTAATAACGATGGTTAAAGCCCAGATGGTAAATTGACCAAAGATAACATTTACCATAGAAGAGATTTGTAGCCGCATCGAAAGGGAAGTTTGATGTGATTATAACGCAACTCGGAAATGGAAATGTTAGCTTCAGTTGCTATCTAGTCTCTCTCTAGTACTATTGCGATCGTAGCATGCATTTAAGCGCTACTAGACTGTTTTAAGCTAATCGGAAGTTTTGCGATGTAGACTGAAGCATTATTGAAAAGACATATTAAAGCAAAGTCATCTTTACCGTTAGCAAGATAACGGGATACGGAGACTCCAGACAAAGTTAAATCGTGTGAGATGTGTGATGGGACTTAGCCTTCGTGATACTGAATAACCACGAACTTTCAAGGAAACTGAAAAAGAAAGACCGCCGACAGAAAAACAATTATTAGTCTCGAGTAGGTAACATACAAACGCCAACACGAAGAACGTACAATTGCGCCGAGTTGTCAGAAGTTGTCGTCAACAACAGGATTACTGACGCAAACGGAAGCAATTCCCTCAGTTCGCGCTCAGGGACAATTAATTACAAGGAACAATAAAATTGGATTCAAACTTTAATTCTTCGTTTCGCCTACATAACTGAATAGACATTATCATGTGTATAGTGAAAATTAATTGACTATTAGAATATTATGAAGTGATAAGTGAATTCATATTATTTAACAGTGAACAGTCATCGATTTGTCCCAAGATTACGACGCATTCTGAACATTGCTGAAGTATATGTTTTCTCTGGGATTGTGTCGTGTAGTTATTGAACACGTGACGTAGCGACGTCTTGACGACAGAAAAACAATTCATCAACTTAACATCCTCGCAATTCAATAATGTGGCCACGACTTGGGTGATGAATTGAAGATTCAAGACATAATATTATTAATATTCAACGTCCATTAGCTAACCGGGCATAATAAAAAGAAGAACTACAGTTAGCCATTTCGCGCAAGCTGAAAAGGCTGTCGCGAACTCACAGCAACGGAAAACCACGCGAGGAGTTTGTGTTTTTCTACTAGTTAGAGGGTGACGTTGTCGTGAGCGACGGACACCGTTCCACGACATACCGACTGGAGCAACCATCACCTCCGTGTCGTGTCAACTCTAAGGAGACACAGACGCCACAATACATAAAGATTATCAAAGATTAGTGCGATACGTAAATTATGAATTCCATAGCAGTGACAAAGAAGAGGGGAGAATTTATGTAGACTAAAATATTTGCGGAAACTTACAAATGCTATGGAATTAATAAATGTCTAATTTGACATTGGTAGAGCGGTGGACGTGAAAATTATTATGTCTGGCAAACATTAAAATATGTAACGTGGATTACGGAGAATCAGGGAGTGAGAGGTCACGAAAATGGCAGACTACAAAGAGAGTAATCGGATGAGTACATGTACTAAGACAGAGTGAACGGCGAGAACGAAACTGGAACTGGAGATGTTGAATGCTTGGGAAAGTATACGATAGCAGGACATTATACTATGAAGTGCCAAAGAAACTGGTACAGGCATGCGTATTCAGATACAGAGATAAGTAAGCAGGCAGAATAAGACACTGAGGTCGGCAACGCCTGTCTAAGACAACAAGTGTCTGGCGCAGTTGTTAGATCGGTTACTTTCGCTACAAAGGTAGGTTATCAACATTTAAGTGAGTTTGAACTTGGTATTACAGTCGGCGTACGAGCGATGGGACGCAGCATCTCCGAGGTAGTGATGAAGTAGGGATTTTCCCGTACAACCATTTCACAAGTGTACCGTGAATATCGGGAATCCGGTAAAACATGAAAACTCTGGCATCGCTGCAACCGGAAAGAGATCCTGCAAGAACGGGACCAACGACGACTGAAGAGAATCGTTCAACGTGACAGAAGTGCAAGCCTTCCGCAAATTGCTGCATATTTCAATACTCGGCCATCAATAACTGTTAGCGTGCGAATCATTCAACCAAACATCATCGATATGAGCTTCCGGAGCCGAAGGTAGGACACAAAGCTTTACGCCTCGCCTGGGCCCGTCAACACCGGCATTGGACTGTTGATAACTGGAAACATGTTCCCCGATCGAACGAGTCTCGTTCCAAATTGTCTGGAGCGAATGGAAGTGTACGGATGTGGAGACAACCTCATGAATTCATGGACCCTACATGTCAGCAGGGGACTGTTCAAGCTGGTGGAGGCTCTGTAATGGTGTGGGGCGTGTGCATTTGGAGCGATATGGGACCCTTGATACGTCTAGATACAACTCGGCAGGTGACACGTACGTAAGCATCCTGTCTCATCACCTGCATCAATTCGTGTCCATTATGCTTTCCTGTGGGCTTGGGCAATTCCAGCAGAACAATGCGACGCCCCACACGTCGAGAATTGCTACACAGAGGCTCCAGGAACACTCTTAAGACTTCCATGGCCGCTGAATTCTCCAAACATGAACATTATTGAGCATATCTGGGATGCCATGGA
This sequence comes from Schistocerca americana, assembly GCF_021461395.2. Lineage (NCBI taxonomy): Eukaryota > Metazoa > Arthropoda > Insecta > Orthoptera > Acrididae > Schistocerca > Schistocerca americana. The sequence continues at coordinate 437,521,925 of NC_060119.1, read as the reverse complement.
ATGTGGTGTTCAGAAGAGATCTCTACCCCTCGAACTCTTACGGATTTATGGACAGCCCCGTAGGATTCATGGTGCCCGTTCCCTCAGCACTACTTCAGACATTAGTCGAGTCCATGCCTCAACGTATTGCGACACTCCTGGGTGCTCGCGAGGGCACTACACGATATTAGGCAGGTTTACCAGTTTCTTTGGCTCTTTAGTGTAGTCACTAATTTTAGACTTTGAGCGTTGAGGAAACTGCGCAAATCCCATTCTGTTTTCCTGTTGAAGATGCTAATTCCTAGTAAAGACGGTTGGTCGCCGTACACATCCAATCTGCTGTGAAGTACCAGATTTGTTTCTGCACAGCGTAGACGACAGTGACAACTGATTCGTAACTGTCTTATATTTACGTTGTTATGGATGAATGTCGTGTTTACGTTGTTACGTGTGAAACTATTGGCTCACAGATAGCCTGCTCGTCTAGAGTAATTCCAAGCAGGCCGACCTGTTTAACGCCTTCCCATTTCTCCGAACGCAATACAAATAACAGCGTAGAATTCTCTCTCTGTATTGTGTGTGTGTGTGTGTGTGTGTGTGTTCGTGTGTGGGGGCGGATGTCCGTGTTGATGGTTGTTTAGGAACTGGATTTATCTCCAGTCCCATCATCGCCATTAAAGCAGCAGTCAGATATCTCGGTTACAGAGAAATTTCTAATTCCATAGCAGGTATGCCAAATAAACTACGATGTTACCTAAGTACTTTGAATATTGGCTGGCACGTGCGGTTTAAGCAATAGTGGAGTGCTGAGGTCACTGTTACAGATAGCCTTCCTAATCCAGTTATGTTGGCCACTGATGCAGCGTATAGATGGATCGTGATAACCCCTCCAGCAACAGCTACGGCCTGAAGCGCCGAAACTGGTAGATACATAATAACGAAGATCCTAAGGACGGCTGTAGGCGTTCCATTTTCTTACAGTAGTGAACGGCCGTGTTCCCCAAGACCTCCAGTCAAAAGGATGGCCACACACAAAAAAATTGAGTATTTCTTTGTTTCGCCGATCATCTAAAGCATTTCAACCGTTACCCAAGGTTTCTTCGCAGTTACGTTCCTAGTAACTCTGTCTGGCTTTCCATCATCTGTGATTGCTCTTTCTAGAGATCCACTCTCCTCTTCAGCTGATTGCCTACTGTGAAATTCCTTACCGCAGCAGCCAGATCCTTAACGTACTCCAAACGTGTCGCATTATTCATCAGCACTTTATCTCCCACTTCCTTCCCCTTTAATTCTTCCGTACGATTCTCTTAGATTTCAGTCTACTCTTAATCGTTACTAAACTGTGATCTGAATCTATATCTGCTGCTACCCGATTTCGGAATCTCTGCTGACCAATCCCCCTCGAATCTTCCCGTATGGCCAGGCCTTTCCCAAGTATATCAGTTCTTTTTGTGATTTTCCGATCAGTGTATTTGCTATTGTTAACCGAAGGAGCTAAATTAGTTTGACTCCTCCCACTCCTACTAACAAGCCCACATTCTCTCCTCTGTTCCTTTCCCTGCAACATCATCCCAACCCCCGTGATTTTAAGATTTCATCCCCTTGTAGCTGAATTAGCTATTCGATATCCTCAAGTACTTTTTCTCTCTGTCTCTACCTCTTTTGCTTGCCCCGTCGGCACCTGTACCTGAACTATCGTTGTCGAAGTTGATTTGCTGTCGAATCTTATTAAAACAGCCCTATCACTGAACTGTTCACAGTATCTCACCCTCTGCCATATCTTCCTGTTCTTAACGAACCCTACTCCCATTACAACTTTTTCTGATGCTGTTGATTATTACCATATATCCCTGTGACCAGAAATCCTAATCTTCTTCATTTCACTTCATTGATACCTAGATTGAGTCTTAGCATTTCCATTTTTTAGATTTTCTAGCTTTCCTACTTCGTTCAAACTTCTGGTATTCCACTTTCCAACATATAGAACATAACCTTTTCGTTGGTTATTCAATCTTCTTCTCATGGTCACCTCCCAAAGATCCGGATGGGGGACTATTCCGTAACGCTTTGCAATGGAGAGATCATCATGAATAATTTTCAATTATTTGCACGTATCTTGTGGATGCACAGGATGTGTCTTTAACTCAGTGGTTTCCATTGCGTTCTGTATTCTCATGTCGTTGATCACTGCTGATTCTTTCACTTTGTAGGTGCAGTTTACTTTGACAAGACCGTTGGCAGAATTAGGAAGACTTCTTATGCCGAAGTCATCAGCTGCCGTTGCTGATGATTTTTATTCAAAATTTAAGCAGCGGTCACACTCGAACGCAGGACGTCTCACCTTCTGATTACAGCTCAACGACTCCCCCTTGTTTACGCGATAATGTAAGGTATTGTTTTTAGGCATCAGTCTTCTGACTTGTTTGATGCAGCAAGCCGCAAATTTCTCTACTGTACCAATCTTTCCATTTCAGAGAAACTATTACAACCTACGTCTGCAGTTATTTCCTGAATGTATTCCAATCTCTGTCTTTCTGTATAATTTTTACTCTCCACATCTCACTCTACTACCATGGAGGTTAGTCCCCGTTGTCTTAATAGATGTCCTGTACCTCCGTCTTCTTCAGTGTGTCAGTACTTTCCCTGTTTTACTTTTTTCCTCGACGATTCAACGGAGAACCTCCTCATTCCCTACCTTACCAGTCCACCTAATGTTCAACACTCTTCTGTAGCACCACATATCAAATTCTTCGTTTCTCTCCTGTTAAGGTTTTCCTACAGTCCCTCTTTCATTACCAAACATCTCTGTGCTCTGAGCGTACATTCTAAAAATTTCTGCCTCAGATTAAGGCATATGTTTGATACTAGTAGACTTCTCTTGGCAAAGAATGCCCTTATTGCCAGAGCTTGTCTGCTTTTTATGTATACCTAGCTCCGTTCATCATGGGTTATTTTGCTTCTTTGGTAGAAGAATTTCTAAACTTCTACTTAGTGATCACCTATCGTGATATTAAGTTTCTGCTACTTCTCATTAGTTTCGTCTTTCTTCTATATACTCTCAAACCACATTCTGTACTCATTTCATTGGTCATTCCATCTAACAGGTCCGGTAATTCTCTAACATCAATGAGGCTATCAGTATTATCACAAATCTTATCATCGATACTCTTTCACTCTGAATTTAAATTCCACTCTTAAACTTTTCTCTTATTTCCGTAATTGCTTCTTCGTTTCGTAAGGGCAAACGACTACAATTACATCTTACAGCCTTTTTTATCCAAGCGCTTCGTTCTTGACCTTCCAATCTTATTGTCCCCTTTTGATTCTTGCACATATCGTATACCAACGGAAAAATGCTCATATCGGAGCAACAAAGAATAAATGCGAATATGTTTCTATTTATTTGAAAGATTGTGACTGAAAAGTGGGATACCAGCTGCCTCAGTCTATCTTCCTCAGCACCTTTAAAAATGTACCCAAAAATTTTGGGATGGGAATGTGTTCGCGTAGGACTTCCACGACCTCCCCTAGCTGTAGCTTATTCAAACCCACTAGTCCATCGCTGTAAATCGCTCATACCCATCCACTCCGAGTTGCCCTTTCTCACCCACTCACTCAACCCAACTCACTATCAGTCTCTCCTTGTGTATCTCTATCATTGTCTCCTGTGTCCTAGCCACAGTCCCTTTCGTTCTGTCCCACTACCTCCTCTGATTATCACTGCCTCCCACTTGCTTTCTCTTACCGCCAGTATCTCATTCTCGTCTTCCTACTGCTGATGTCCGTTCTCACTGTCTCTATCTCTGTCGTCCTGGTTGTTATTGTCAAATACCTGTCTCTCTATTAGCACTGGTTCTCAATCACTTCCACTGTCTCCATCTCTTTATTTCACCCTTCCCCTCCTCCTCCCCCCCTTCCCCCCCCCCCCCCCAGTCTTTTCCTAGCACTGTTTTGTCACTGCCATCTACAGGGTGTTTCAAAAATGACCAGTATATTTGAAACGGCGATAAAAACTAAACGAGCAGCGATAGAAATACACCGTTTGTTGCAATATGCTTGGGACAACAGTACATTTTCAGGCAGACAAACTTTCGAAATTACAGTAGTTACAATTTTCAACAACAGATGGCGCTGCGGTCTGGGAAACACTATAGTACGATATTTTCCACATATCCACCATGCGTAGCAATAATATGGCGTAGTCTCTGAATGAAATTACCCGAAACCTTTGACAACGTGTCTGACGGAATGGCTTCACATGCAGATGAGATGTACTGCTTCAGCTGTTCAATTGTTTCTGGATTCTGGCGGTACACCTGGTCTTTCAAGTGTCCCCACAGAAAGAAGTCACAGGGGTTCATGTCTGGCGAATAGGGAGGCCAATCCACGCCGCCTCCTGTATGTTTCGGATAGCCCAAAGCAATCGCACGATCATCGAAATATTCATTCAGGAAATTAAAGACGTCGGCCGTGCGATGTGGCCGGGCACCATCTTGCATAAACCACGAGGTGTTCGCAGTGTCGTCTAAGTCAGTTTGTACCGCCACAAATTCACGAAGAATGACCAGATAGCGTGATGCAGTAATCGTTTCGGATCTGAAAAATTGCCCAATGATTTCTTTGGAAGAAATGGCGGCCCAGACCAGTACTTTTTGAGGATGCAGGGACGATGGGACTGCAACATGGGGCTTTTCGGTTCCCCATACGCGCCAGTTCTGTTTATTGACGAAGCCGTCCAGGTAAAAATAAGCTTCGTCAGTAAACCAAATGCTGCCCACATGCATATCGCCGTCATCAATCCTGTGCACTATATCGTTAGCGAATGTCTCTCGTGCAGCAATGGTAGCGGCGCTGAGGGGTTGCCGCGTTTGAATTTTGCGTGGATAGAGGTGTAAACTCTGGCGCATGAGACGATACGTGGACGTTGGCATCATTTGGACCGCAGCTACAACACGGCGAACAGAAACCCGAGGCCGCTGTTGGATCACCTGCTGCACTAGCTGCACGTTGCCCTCTGTGGTTGCCGTACGCGGTCGCCCTACCTTTCCAGCACGTTCATCCGTCACGTTCCCAGTCCGTTGAAATTTTTCAAACGGATCCTTTATTGTATCGCTTTTCGGTCCTTTGGTTACATTAAACCTCCGTTGAAAACTTCGTCTTGTTGCAACAACACTGTGTTCTAGGCGGTGGAATTCCAACACCAGAAAAATCCTCTGTTCTAAGGAATAAACCATGTTGTCTACAGCACACTTGCACGTTGTGAACAGCACACGCTTACAGCAGAAAGACGACGTACAGAATGGCGCACCCACAGACTGCGTTGTCTTCTATATCTTTCACATCACTTGCAGCGCCATCTGTTGTTGAAAATTGTAACTACTGTAATTTCTAAAGTTTGTCCGCCTGAAAATGTACTGTTGTCCCAAGCATATTGCAACAAACGGTGTATTTCTATCGCTGCTCGTTTAGTTTTTATTGCCGTTTCAAATATACCGGTCATTTTTGAAACACCCTGTATGTTCCACTGCCACTGTGTCCTCTTTCTCTCACATTACAATTGTCTTCTTCGCTCTTTCTGTAACACACCCACTGTCTACTATCTTCCGTCTCCACTTCCACTGTCTTCTCTCTCAGTATAAAAAACGCGAATATGCTCACATGCCAAAATTTTTGGAGGTGTCGAGGAAAGCAGAATGAGGCACCTGCACCCACTTTTGAGTCAGTCTTTCAAACAAACAGGAACATATTAGCATTTTTATGCTCCGATAGGAGCGTGCTTCTGCTGCTTTCCTTCTTATCCCCAATGCAGCAGGGCATATAGCTTCGTATGAGAAGAAATGTACTGATCAGTAAAATTTATATAGTTCCTTTGCGTAAAACTGAAATAACGCAGAATTAAGTTTACGCCTCAGACCGGATTTTACATGCAAAAAATTTTTGCATACACTTCAGATCTACAATTTAGGGTTCTCAGGTGATAAATGAGATACTTTACAGCATATTTTTTCATGCTACGTAACTTAATGAAATACGTTTTCGGCTTCACACCGGATTTTACGTGGGTATTTCACGTGTACGGTTGAAGTAACTCGGAAACGGATAAAGATACAAAGAAAATTTTCAAGGATTTTTGAGTACGGATCTTAAGAACACATCGTACAAATTACAGCTTTGGCTGTGCAAAGCCATCTCGTAATCCGTGGCTGGGTTTTGGTACCCAAAAAACGAGTTTTTGTGGTGTTTCTCGATAACAGACAAAGATTTTTCAAAACGGGCAGATGGCTCTTTTAGATAACTGCCTAAAGAATATACTTTTAAAATTTTAGCAATTTACTGCCGTTATTTATTATTTATATTTTGCCTCATATCGGATTTCACTTGTAGGAGTAGGATAATTTTGAATATCTGTATCTTGGAATAGGATAAAACTATCAAGAAAAATTTTCAAGGGTGTTCGTGACCGGAATCTTAGAAATATAGCCTGAAACTTCAGCCATTTGTTGTGCATAGCTGTCTTGATGGCGACGGCTGGGTTTTGGTTCGCTGGTGACGACGAAAATATATTTAAAGAAAACCTCTTTTCCAAGGAACTGCCCATGAATTAATAGTGACTCCATAAGTTTCATCAAGACCGCCGACGGCCATTTCACATGCAAAAAAGAACCAAGCGATTTGCTCCGTTTGGCCAAGCAGGAGGAAATGTGTAATAGTCTTGCTTTGGCAATGTACAGTAGGATAGTGACGCTAAGGCGATTACTTCTGTTGGGTATACGGATGCTTGCTGATTGCCCGTTTTTCCCTATAGTTTACCCCTATTCTTCTCAGAAGTTCCAACACCTTGCACCATTTTACACTGTCGAACGCTTATTCCACGCTGACAAAACTAATGAGAGTGTCTTGATTTTTCATCAGCCTTACGCCCATTATCAAGCGCAACGTCAGAATTTCCTCCTAGGTGCCGTTACCTATCTTAACGCCAAACTGACAGCCATCCAACAAATTCTCAGTTTTGCTTTCCTTTCTTCTATAAATTATTCTTCTCAGCTACTTGGATGCATGAGAAGTTAAACTGATTTTGCGATAGTTCCCGCACTTTCTACTCGTATCTGCGGAATCGTGTGGATGATGTTTTTCCGAAATTCTTATAGTACATAGCCAGTCTCATACAATCTACATAGCAATGTGAAAGTAGTTTTGTAACTATTTTCCCTCAATGGTATATACGCTTCTCATATACCCTAAAGTAGTCTTCAATTTTTTCATCAATTCACTTGGCTAGCAAAACATTCAGAACAGTCCCCAGAGATCGTATGGGGCGTGGTTGGTTGGTGTCTGGTCAGTTCCGCCTTTTTAGAAACATCTACTGACAAATTGTGGATGCAGATTGGAGTAGTGTAGATTACTATATCCCAGAATGGCATCCACTGCCTCTATAAACGCCGGTATCCATGACGAGGATTTTGCTGTAGCTGGTGCAGGCTACACGAGATATTGAAATTGTTGTTGAAGACACCCAACCCGTAGTGGTATATTATTGCGACTGTGATCATATACAATCCACAAACACAACCCGCTGAAAAGGGTATGTTGAAAAGTAACGCCTCCGAATACTTGTAGCTTTTTAAATAAAGCAAATGTTATTAACAGACCGCCGGCCGGAGTGGCCGTGCGGTTCTAGGCGCTACAGTCTGGAGCCGAGCGACCGCTCCGGTCGCAGGTTCGAATCCTGCCTCGGGCATAGATGTGTGTGATGTCCTTAGGTTAGTTAGGTTTAATTAGTTCTAAGTTGTAGGCGACTGATGACCTCAGAAGTTAAGTCGCATAGTGGTCAGAGCCATTTTTATTAACAGTCCACGTCCTTATTCTTCTTGTCTACTTATTTATTTCTCAACATAGTCATCCTGACAAGCAAACATATTTCTCCCACCGAGACACCAGTTTGTTGTTAACGGCACTGTAGGACGTCTGGTTTTGTTAACGAAGGGTGCTCCAAGTGTGGACGAACTCTTAGAATTCGAAATTCGATTACTGCACGCTGTGTCTCACCTGCCAACATATAAGCGGCGATCAAAAACTTTCACTCTGAGAGCGTTGCTTCCGGGGTTATGTAGCATTGCGCAACTCCGATGCAAGTCTATAAGCATCGACAAATAGGCAAGGGATTTGTGCGGTATTTGCGTCTTCCCGACGTGCACGCTACAAATGCGGAAACGTCGACTAATGTCACTTTATTATTGAATGAGTCAAGACAGGCCCAACGTGCTGGCCGGCTGGGGTGGCCGAGCGGTTCTAGGTGCTACAGTCTGGAAATGCGCGACCGCTACGGTCGCAGGTTCGAATCCTGCCTCGGGCATGGATGTGTGTGATGTCCTTAGGTTAGTTAGGTTTAAGTAGTACTAAGTTCTAGGGGACTGATGACCTTAGAAGTTAAGTTCCATAGTGCCCAGAGTCATTTGAACCATTTTTGAACCCAACGTGCTGTTATCATTTTCTTGGTTCCCGAAGGGCGAACATGGGCAGATATCCATAGGAGACTGAAGAATATGTATGTCGAAAACCACCGTCGTGGAATGGTGCACCAAGTTTGTGGTGACGCACTTCCTCATACAGCAAATGTAACACAGAAGCTACGCCAACTCCAGTGGAAGACACTGGAGTATCCGACAGGTAGCCTTGATCTCTTCCGGCGCCATTATCACGCATTCGGTCCCCTGAAAAATACCTTGGAGGGTAGATTTTTTCCGTCGGAAGAGAACGTGCAGATTTCTTCACGCAGCAGGGCAAAGTGTTTTACCAAACGGTTCTTTAACTTGCTGCTTCGCTGGGATGATTGCCTCAGTGCTTGCGGCCGTTGTGTCTGATTGGCATACCGATTACGAACTGTATGGCCTTCGAACGGCTAGTTTTTGATCGCCCTCCGCACTTACATGAATGCCTGGCGTCCTTCCAGACATGTCCGAAAGAGCAGACACCACGTACTCATTCAACTGATTCGACTCGATGGGCAACGAAACCACCTTCTTCAGTGTGGAAGCACAATTTCATCTGACCTCTTGTCGAAATCTCACAGAAGCGAGCGTTGATGACATGGACATGTACTGCGAATAGGGGGCGTTAGGTGGGAGTCTGTGTCGGCTGAGAGGCGTGCCGAGATAGCGCAGTTGCAATAAACACTGTGTTTGGGTAGCACATTTGTAAACGTAACTGCCTCGTAAGCAGAAAAGTGTGGCTTCGAACCCCAGTCCGCCACACATTTTCACTCGTCATCGCTGATTCCGCGTCAAGTCCCGATGCTGCTGACATCGATAGTCCTTTCCTTTTCCTTTCCCCTTCACCTTCAAATTTACATACAACCCTACATTTACCTTATACACCACCATCTTACACGTTACAATTCGGAGCATTATGTCGGTCGTTGTGGCCGAGTGGTTCTAGGCACTTCAGTCCGGAAACGCGCTGCTGCTACGGTCGCAGGTTCGAATCCTGCCTCGGACATGGATGTGTGTGATGTCTTTATGTTTGCTCGGTTTAAGTAGTTTAAGTCTAGGGGACTGATGACCTCAGATGTTAAGTCCTATAGTGCTCAGAGCCATTTTAACCATTCGAAGCACTATCGGCAGAAGGCTGCAAATACGCAGACTTGAAGAATAGTGATGTAGATTGTCAATAACGTCTGTCTTATATAAAAAATTGTGAGGCGTTACTATTCAGCACGCTCTCGTAGTATGTAAATAGAAATGATTTAGAGTCAGGTGTACGTTTTTCGTTTTCATCAGATTCACGTGTTCTTTAAATTAAGAAATTTACTACTGAAATTATGGGAGTAAATTTTTACCACCCTTACTGCGATATTATTTTGAGTCTTTGCTTGGTTTTCACGGTTTGAGTTCAGTTAATATTCTGAGGACAAGAATTTCTCAGCGACCAGACATTTCCGGCACGGGCTGATGCAGACGCAAGCCTCTCGGCAGGCTTGACACGAGTCGAGCCGCAAATGCCACCGCGGAATGTCGATGAGCCGTGTGTCACCTGCTCCGCCGTTACCACATCCTGCACGTGTCTGGGACGAGAGCGACCTCTGTACGTCCTGATAACGAAACTGCAGGGCCTAAACGGGGCTGAAGAAAAGGACCTACTGTAGCTTAAAACATGCATACTTTATTAAAATTCTTCTGCATCAAGTACAGATCAGAGTGATGGGGTTATGCAGCAGTGCGTACTGCTGTTAATGTACCAGAACACAGACTATAGATGAAGGTCAGTTCAGATCTGTGTAGATTTGACTCATACTCGATATAGACAAAAATTCTGCGAACAGGGTATCACATTTATCTTCATTACCCAAAATAGCTTTTTATGCAGAAACTAAATTAAAATACATCAAAAAAGCTACCAGCGGAACATTAACTAGCAAGATTGCCTTTCTTGTATGTTTTTTTAATTCTGCAGTCCAGTTTCTCTCCTCAATATCTGTTCAAAATGTACCGTAGTGTACCACTCATATAAACATGACATTATTAAAAACGTGACACAGAACTGTCTCTGACACTCCTTTACCCCGGTTGACTTGACCCGTCCACTTGCTGGAGTTGACAGTAAATGAATGGAAACAGAAGGAAAACACACACCAGACATTCATTCAACCAGGCTTTAGTTGAAGGTTCGTGTGAATACAATGTATACCAACTAAGAGAACAAAGAAATACTACTGAACCATGCAAAATATAAGTTAGCAGAACAAAACTGTAACTGTATTTTCTTATTTACTGACATACCTACATGTAGTACAGTACTGCAGTATTTTCGAACTGTATTGTGTACAGTAAAAGAAGACCCTGATTGAAGTCTACCTCAGCATTACTTTTATTTTATTGTGGTTAAAGGTAGGCGTAATTTTACTCAGGAAGAGGAACTCTACAGAAAGCGATATTTTGACAAGGACCCACTTTCCCGACGGATGTTTTCTCTTCTCTTGATGCAATAACTTACCAACAACCGTATGTATTGTAGAAATTTATTTTATGAACTTCTTATGTGCTACCAGTTTCGGCATTACATTGATGCCATCTTCAGGCACCACACGTCATAGTCGTAAAATCGCTATACACGGAAGGAGCCATACAACTGGATCCGTGAATCAAATCGTTATGCAACAGCTCCTGGTGGCTAGGCGACACAGACTCTCTTCTTGGTACGGAGCTTCAGGAAGCAGTAAGTTTCAACCCAAGAAAACGCAGTCGTGCCATAGACAAAGCCATCGCTTCTGCTGCAATGAATCCACAAGTGAGAATACGGAACCTTCAACAGGACAGTGACATTCCTAAAAGCGGTGTACATCACCTGATAGCTCCTCGCCATTTCCATCCTCATCATTAACACTTACACTAAAAACTGCTTGGGAATGATTTTCAGAATCGTGTACCGTCCTTCCACTGTTACAGCAAAAAAGGTGGTTGTTCCTTCTCAAACACAGAGAAGGTAAATACAAGGAGCATGCATTACTTGTAGAGCGAAAACGAAAGATAGGTGGAACATAGCGCCAATGGAGTGTTATACACTGAAGAGCCAGAGAAACTGGTACACCTGCCTGATATCATGCTGAGCTCCTGCGATTACGCAGAAGTGCCGCAACACGAGTGCCATGGACTCGACTAATGTCTGAAGTAGCGCTGGAGGGAACTGACACCATCAATCCGTAACGAGTGCGAGGGGGTGGAGAACTCTTCTGAACAGTACGTTGCAAGGTATCCAAGATAAGCTCAATAATGTTCATGCCTGGGGAGTTTGGTGGCCAGCGGAAGTGTTTAAACTCAGAAGAGTGTTCCTGAAGCCACTCTGTAGCAATTCTGGACGTGCTGACATGCAGGGTCCATGGATTCATCAGGTTGTCTCCATATCCGTACACGTCCATCCGATAGATACAATTTAAAGGGAGACTCTTCCCACCAGGCAATATGTTTCCAGTCATCAACAGTCCAATGTCGGTGTTGACGGGTGCAGGAGAGGCGTAAAGCTTTGTGTAGAGCAGTCATCAAGGTACACGAGCGGGCCTTCGGCTCCGACAGCCCATATCGACGATGTTTCGTTGAATGGTTCGCATGCTCACACTTGTTGACGACCCAGCTTTGAAATCTACTGCAGTTTGCGGAAGTGTTGCACTTCTGTGACAATGAGCGATTACCTTCAGTCGCCATTGGTCCTGTTCTTGCAGGATATTTTTCTGGCCGCAGCGATGTCGGAGATTTGATGTTTTACGGATTCCTGATATTCGCGGTACACCCATGAACAGGTGGTACAGGAAAAACCCCAGTTCATCGCTACTTCGGAGACGCTATGTCCCATCGCTTTTTCCAGGTCGACAAACCCTATCAATGTGTCTTGTTTTTTCTTTAGTCTTGCTTCCATTATCAATCGCAACGTCAGAATTGCTTCTCTGGTTCCTTTATCTTTCCTAAAGCCAAACTACTCGTCGTCTAGAACATCCTAAAATTTTCTTTTCCATTCTTGTGTATATTATTCTTGTGAGCAACTTGGATGCATGAGTTGTTAAGCTGATTGTGCGATAATTCCCGCACTTGTGAGCTCGAGCAATCGTCCGTATTGCGTGGATGATATTTTTCCGAATGTAAGGTGGTATGTCGCCAGACTCATATATTCTATACACCAACGTGATTAGTCATTTCGATGACACTTCCCCCAATGATTTTAGAAATTCTAAGGGAATGTTGTCTATTCCTTCTGCATTATTTATCGTTAAGTCCTCCAAAGCTCTCTTAAATTCTGAATCTAATACTGTAGCCTCTAAATCGACAACTGTCTCCTTTTGTATCACATCAGACAAATCTTCAATGTATTCCTTCCACCTACCCGCTCTCTCCTCTGCATTTAACAATGGAATTCCCGTTGCACTATTAATGTTGTCACTTTTGCTTTTAATGTCACCGAAGATGGTTTTGACTTCCCTATATGCTGAGTTCGCCCTTCCGACAACCATTCCTTTTTCTAATTCTTCACATTTGTCATGGAGCCATTTCGTTTTAGCTTAGCTTCCCAGCATTTTCTATTTACTTCGTTGCTCAATGGCTTGTACTTCTGTATTCTCGAATTTCCCTAAACATTTTTGTACTTCCTTCTTTCTTCGATCAATGAAGTAATTCTTCTGTTACCCATGGTTTCTTCACAGTTAGCTTCTTTGTACCTATGTTTTTCTTTCCAAATTTTGTCAATGCCATTTTTAGCGATGTCCATTCCTCTTCAACTGTGCTGCCTACTGCGCAATTCGTTGTTGCGGTATCTATAGCACTAGAGAGCTTCAAGCGTATCGCGCCATCACGTACATCTCTGCGTATTCATTCTTCCTGACTAATCTCTTAAACTTCAACCTACTCTTCAACACTGCTTCATTGCGACCTGAGTCTATATCCGCTCCTGAGTACGCCTTACAATCCAATATCTGATATCGGACACTGTCTGACTGTGATGTAATCTAACTGAAATCTTCCCGTATCACATGGCCTTTCCCAAGCATACCTCCTCTTGTTATGATTCTTGAACAGAATGTTGGTTATTACCAGCTGAAATTTATTACAGAACTCAATTAGTCTTTCTCCTCTCTGTTTCTTTGTCGCAAGCCCATATTCTCCTATAACACTTTCTTCTACTCCTTCCTCTATAACTGCATTCCGGTCCCCAATGACTATTAGATTTTCATCTCCATTTACGTATTGTATTGCCCTTTCCATATCCTCATGTACTTTCTCTATCTCTTCATGTTCAGCTTGCGAGGACGGTGTCTACACCTAAACTATCGTTGACCAATACAACATGCACATTGATGAGAGTACAGTACATCTTTCCTAATGATTAGAACCACAAACAACAATATAGAAGTATGTGAATATCTTAACGTATCTCAAGGTAATCTTATTCAACAGTTCCCAGTAAGAACAAGAAGTCGAATGCAATTCCTCATTGGTGAAGTGACAGGTTTACTGCGACCTTAAGTTACAAGGCAACGCATGATATTAGGTAGACACGTGCTTGGGACCAGACATTACGTAATATATAAGTTATGTTGTGATGCTGACTTCTGCTCATAGTGAATCGTTGTGGCCGGCCGGGGTGGCCAAGCGGTTAAAGGCGCTACAGTCTGGAACCGCGTGACCGCTACGGTCGCAGGTTCGAATTCTGCCTCGGGCATGGATGTGTGTGATTTCCTTCGGTTAGTTAGGTTTAAGTAGTTCTAAGTTCTAGGGGACTGATGACCTTAGAAGTTAAGTCCCATAGTGCTCAGAGCCATTTGAACCATTTGAATCGTTGTGGTAGATGTTTGTGAAAAAGGTTATTTAAATTAGAACACCCTCAGATCACTTGTGTTGGAAGCAAAGAAGTAATTAGCCATGTAAAGAACTATCTTCGGATTTTAGATGTCTTAAGTGCTGCCCAATTCCGATTATACAGCATGTTGACGGTGCAGTAAACTCGATAAATATTACTTTATAGCTTTCTCGAGAGCATTGCCCTCTCGTTCACCCTCTCGTTCTTAAAATAAATCAAGGTTGAAATGTAAGACGAATTTATAATAACGATTAGCTACACTAATAGGAGGAAGAATATAAAAAACTAATGTTAGTGACATTACTTACATCACCAAACATCGTAGTCGGACATGTGAGACATTGCACTACCTTCGTCTTGCTTGTGGACACAAGATAAGGAAATCAACCATTACCTGAAGAAGTAAGACAGATGTTTCAAAAAACTAGGAGAAAACGCTAAATTATAGTACATTAACTGCAGAAGAATAAAGAACTTAATGAAATTACATCTGTATCAGGTTTTTTAATAACTAGCATAAGAAGGTGCATCGATTATTAGGTATCTGTCTCAGAAATAGCATTGAGTTTTTCTCTTCCCAATCGGCCTACTGTTGTATATGATGTTACTCTGCTGCAATCGAGCCACCAGTTTAGTTACGTTCTCGGCTAGACTCGAGTCTTTAATATTCGTCCAGATCCGATACACCTTTATCTACAAGACTTCGTGATCTACTGCTGCATGTGTCATATTATGGCACCCGTTGTCCCATGCAACTTTTGTCCCACAAACTTTTCAGCTCCTATCATACTTTCGGAGTTATTTTTGGTGGCAATAGTTAGTGACTCACCCTGTATATAGTTACATTGCATTTTTCTCTTTCCCCACAAATGTTATGAAATAGTTGCGCCAAAAATGGAGGGTTCAGAAACTATTGTTTTCCTTGCCGTAGATGCGAATGAAGTGTACCGCGCGAATTTTCTCTACTACTTGTGATCGAGTTGATGGATAGAAAGTGTTCAGTATCTTCATTCAAATATTAGGTCAGTGACACGGTACTCATCGTTTTCTCAGCCTTCCAGGATCTGTACTGTAGGTAAATAGAATTTTCACTTACCAAAATGTACTATTTCAGTGGCATATGTGTAAGAGGACCAGAGTTTCCAGTACTAGCATACTACTGTGAGTGCATTTTATACTTTTAATTCTCTGGGCGTAAGTTCATTTCTGACTTCGTGTGACTTGACAGTGTTAAACGTCTTATGTGAGATATGGGCATAGTCTGTACGTTACTGTTGGCCATTAGATTAATAATAACTTACGAATATAAACTCAGTACTTAATGTCAACGCTACGGTCGCAGGTTCGAATCCTGCCTCGGCCATGGATGTTTGTGATGTCCTTAGGTTAGTTAGGTTTAACTAGTTCTAAGTTCTGGGGGACTATTGACCTCAGCAGTTGAGTCCCATTGTGCTCAGAGCCATTTTGAACTTAATGTCAAAGTACACTTTATCATACTTGCTCACAGCAGAAACCACAGACATACCAGTTATGACAAGGTGAAATAAGCTTAGTTTAAAACTGTGAAAACATTTTAGCAGGTGAAATAGACACCTAACAAGTTACAATACGTAAATGGTGATTTTCAGTTAACACTAAACACGGTTTCAACGGATTTAAACCTGTCTTCCTCAGGACAACAAACAAACTTCACATTACCAAACAGTCAGTAAAGTTATCTCCGTATGAAATGCGTTGGCAACGATCTGTACGTTCACACGTACAAGTTGAGGCCCCTATAATCAAGGGCGTGTCTCATCAGTAAACTAACCGCATAAAATACCAAACCTTGTTAAGAGCTACATGCCGATTCGTTTAAATCCGTTGAAACCATGGTAAAGGTTAATTGAAAATCGCCATTTATTGCAAATGGTTCGCTGTCTGTTTCAAATTCGCCGGCCGGCGTGGGCGAGCGGCTCTAGAAGCTACAGTGTGGAACCGCGCGACCGCTACGTTCGCAAATTTGAATCCTGCCTCGGTCATGGATGTATGTGATGTCCTTAGGTTAGTTTGGTTTAAGTAGTTCTAAGTCAAGGGGACTGATGACCTCAGAAGTTAAGTGCCATAGTGCTCAGAGCCATTTGTTTCATATGCTGTTGTGTAACTGTTGATGAAGTGCAGCCGTGTTCAAAATAACGAAAACATTTTGTTGTAAAATACTGTTGGCACTTAAAAAACTGACAAATACACGCGAAATAAAGAGTATATGTTATTTATACGTGCAGCTTCATATCTATATAATGTTCAATTGTGCCAGTCCAATAGTTCTAACTAAAATGCAGTTATTTAAACTGATGATTTCTGAGATCCCAGCTTGGTTACGTCAAGGCCAGACAGAGATTTCCAAATTAGGTATTGGATTGTAAGGTTCACCCAGTAGAAAACAGACTCAGACAATCTAGAAATCGTTAGGAGAGAACCGCCCGCAAAATCAGTGTCGGAAGATGTGAGATACTGAAATACTGAGAAAATATCAGATCCATTTGAGGTTCTCTGAGGCTGTAGGTACTGCATAACGAATTAACGAATACTAAAGTACGCATTCCAGTTGAAGAGGAATAGATGTCACTAAAATGGATAATCAGAAAATTTGAGCAATTATAGGTACAAGGAAGATAACCACGGAGAAACCTTGTTTGGCAACAGAAGAACCTCAATCGATCGTGGGAAGAAGAATGTATAAAAATGTTCACAAAATATTGATCACCTGGGAATGAAATCAATGGGGAAGGTAGGGAAGCAAAGGTAAAATGTTTACAGCAAAAATATGAAGAAATCGAAAAAGAAATTATCGTGGGTAGCTTAATTTAGCATAGAAAAAAGTCAAACTAATCTTCCGTAAAATTAAACAAAGAGCTTCAACAGTGAGAATGCAACGTAAATTCCACGGTTCAATGTAGAGGAGAAAGCGGTAAGGTGGAAAAAGCACAATGAAAGAGGAAGACTTGTCTGATGAAGTGATGGATAAAGAAACAGGAGTTCATGTGGGAGACACTGGAGATCCGGTTTTATTAGAGTCAGAGTTTAACAGAGCTTTGAAATCAAATAAGCCAGAAGATATAGGTACCATAACTGATGAATTTCTAAAGAAACCGGGGTAAGTGGGGCAACGAAATGACTATTCAAACTGGTGTGTAGAATCTACGAGACTGGAGACATACCACAAAACTTTCGGATAAGTGTCATCCACACAACTCTGAAGACAGCGAGAGCTGGTAAGTGATAGAATTATCTCACATGCAGCTTAATGGTTCATATATCAAAGTTTCTGACAAAAGTAACACACAGAAGAACAGATCTGTTGGATGCCAACCTGTTTGGCTTTCGGAAAGGTAAGGCTTAGAGCAAGAAGCACCAAGACACTTTCATAGGATTTGTCGACCTATAAAAAGCGATCGACACATATAACACTGCAAGATATTGTAAATTCTGTGAAAAAGAAGAACAACATATAGGGGGGACCAGTAATATACAATTTGTACAAGAACAAAGAAGAAACAATAATATTGGAGAACCAAAAACGAAGTGCTCCGTTTAAAGGAGGAGGGATGCAGTCTTGCATTCATACTGTCAGTCTATACATCAAAGAAGCAATGACGGAAACAAAAGAAAGATTCAAGAGTGGGATTACAATTCAAGGTGAAAGGATGACGTTAGTATCCTCAGTGAAAGTGTAGGAGACTTACGGCATGTGTTGATTACAGTCAACATCCTAATGAGTACAGAATATGGACTGAAAGTAAAACGAAGAAAGATGAATGTGATGAAGAACAGCAGAAATGTGACCATGATAAAATTAACGACAAAATTGGTGACAACGAAGTTAAAGAATTCTGTTATCTTCGAAGCAAAGTAACCCATGATGGCCGAGGAAAGTAGAAAGAAAAAAATAGACCCGCTCATGTGAAGTGGGCATTTCTGTCTAAAAGGGTGCTAGTATCAAGCATAGGCCTTAATCTGAGGAAGATAGTTCTTATTACGTATTTTGAAGTACAGTAGCGTGTGAAAACGCATCTTGGACTTTGGGAAAATCGGGAAAAAAGAGAGCTGAACCGTTTGAGATGTGGTGCTATACAAGGATGTTGAAAATCGCGTTGACTGATGAGGAATGAGGTGGTTCTCCGCCAAATCAGCAAAGAAACTAGCATAATGAAAATGACGAGAAGAAGAAGGGACGGTAAAGGATAAAGACTAAAGAAGACACCCAGGTATTGGAATACATCCAACAAATAACGGAGTGCACAGGGTACAAGTGTTACTCGGAGCTGTATAGGTTGGTACAGTAGAGAAATTCGTGGCGGGCCGCATCAAACCACTCACCAGAGAGACTACTAAAAAACCTCGTGTTTTTGTCCTTCGAGGGCTCGACGTTTCTCAGCACTTCCAAACTCACTCACAGTTGATTTTAAGTAACAGAATAATCCGTGCGTATCAGACTGCCCTCATCCCAGAAAGGCCAAATGCCACTTGTTTTCAGATAGGCTACCTGTCAACTGTGTTACGAATTAGATTTATGAATCCCGTAAAACATACACGGCATGTTGTCTTACTGGAGAATGGTGTCAGAGCAATAAAGGAAAACGGAAGTTATCTGAAGGTAGCACGTATGTTCAGATCGTGTTAATTGACTCGTTGTTGATAGGAACACCACCGATTATTATCACGTCGTTTCCTCATACGAATTAATGCCAAAAAATGCTCCAAGGCATTTGCCACGGTGTCGTGCTGCTCTGTGTTCATCCCCATGTTGTGGCATTTGAGTACCAAGAGAGATCCGAAGTGCCAATAGTCTTAGTAGCGCAGCACCATGCGCTTCTTACCTGCACAACACATTCGAGCCATATTTCGCCAACTAAACTCATATGGGGTACATTCACGGATCAGTAGAACCACCAGTCCCGTTCAGCCAGTGCCCTGCCACTCATCTATTGAACACATCCAAACAGTGATTAACCCTTTCCTACCCGGCAGAACTTCAAAGTCCCTCCCCGTTTCTAGACTCATAAAACAGAATGGAGTTGAATTCATGCACTCGGGTCCTGTTAGGATGTCTGTATATCTCTGCTGTAGCACAGGAAACTCTTCGGATGCGGTAGTTTTATATCACTGTCCGTAGAGGACAGTAAATGACAGACCTGGTGTAACGCTGTGTTGTTCATTTCGACAGAATAGTTTACAGGTGCTGCTGACGTGAAAGGAGATTATTGCGATTGTCTTGATGTTTATAACATGGTTTACTTCAACTAAACCAACATTACTAACGCAATAATGTTCACTGAATGTAAGCAACGTTGTAAAATATGTGCGGGACTTTCCAGTCCCGTCAGGATATCAGAGGCGCTTTCGTGCACATGCGGTTTTAACTGTACATGGCTTTTTTTCGCAAATGACGACGTAGTTAGATTGTTATGACTTTGCTTGAATTGTTTATTTATTAGTAAAGTTAAATTAACGTTTTCATTTATCACGACCAAATGATGTTTTCTGAGAATCATGAAAAGGAGCAGAAGGGAGTAGTTCTGAATCTGACAAAACGTTTAAGGAACAAAAATTCAATTGTATAGTTTGATAATTATTTAAGTCCTTTAGTTTGCTTGAGGTAATGAAATCATGCAATGTACTTGCTTGTGGGACGTTTATGAGAGAAAGGAAAGGTATGGCTCAAATGACAAACGACAAACAAAATAGGTGACCTTGGCCATAGGACTTCTAATTTGGGTATATCTATGTAAAGTGGAAGAACAGTAGAATTGTGTCACTCGCCTCCAGTTACCCTGGGAATGAAAGAACCATATTTAGTAGGAAGCAAAACTATGGTGCAAACATAAATATTCCTAGTCCCTCTTAGAGGTTACAGTAAAAAAACTGAACGGGTAGGCTATGCAGATTCCCTCACGTCATTGTACAATGATGACAGTAAGTCACCAGAAGAGTGATAGAGAATATTATGAGCCATTACTGATATAGCATTCATCAGTGAATAACCAATTTGTACGAAATAATGCCTGTATTGCAATTCAGAAGACTAATTGCTCAAGGTGGGTGGCCGGGAAAGATATTAGAAGTGGAGGAAGATAGGAAAAGATTTTCAAGTGCATCATCAAGACGCGGTCCTAGCATTATGAGGCAAACCTAGAGGAGAAAAGGGAAGGGCTTTTCTCTGCCTGAGGATGTTGCGCTAAACAACAGAGGAGTCCACGGCCAGTGTTTGTGAAAAACAGAGGACGTTGTGAAGTGTATGGAGCTAACAATATCGTATCGCAGCCTCACATAAAATGAAAAATGTGTAAGGTTTTCCTGTTCCTGGACGAAAAGAAATCGTGTTTCTGCGTTTCTCGTGATATTTTACCGTAATAACATTGTTCTCTATAAGCTTTGGCTACCTCTTTCCAGAAGTGCTATTAAGTAAATAACCCGATCAGATACGATGATTACATACTGACGAGACTCAGTATTACTACTTGTATTTTGTAGGGTAAATCCGGGAGAAATGGCGCACATTTTCAAAATCGCGTCCATAAAGTGCAATTGTGCACTTTCAGTAAATTTTATTTTGGCTAACTAAATACGCCATTTGTCTATGACGTACAATTTTTTGGCTATCTCAGTGAAATATTCAAACAATTCTGACCATGAAAATATCTGTACCTTGCGGCGTCTTTCCCTTACGGTATGGCTGACATGCTGCATGCTAAAACTGCAAAACTGCCATTTTTTTAAGCCAACAAATGTACACGTATAATTATAAACACATTTTCGTTTATAAATATGTTTCTGGGTGAAGAAAAAACTGTGAAGTGTTAATAATAGCTTTTTTCAAACTTATTTATACATCTAAGCATTTCATTGGTTTGGATAAATTTTTACTTACCGATAGTTGTAAACATTAAAACTAAGGCCAATAATCCATTTATCTTTAGGTAATACACTCAATAAATTCTGGTGAAAAATTAAATCGAGGACAAAAGTAAGATTTACAAACTTAGTTCATTTGGTTTTCCTGGTATTTTCTCGGCCCAAATCGTGACAAAGCATGCAATTGTGCAATCTTCATGTGACAAACATAACCAATTTTTTGTGTGTTTTCAGGTATAATTCTCGGCACTCTTAACACATATCTAGGGATAATTTTTGATTCTTTTTTGTCGTCATCCTGGTAGTCGAGATCTGAAACTCTGTGCAAGCTAAGTAATTTTAACGATAATACCTACAAAATAGAAATGTTTTCACCTATTTACAACTGTTATTTGATTTGCGCGGGAGGTATTTCTAACAAAAAAATGTGCAACATATGTACCGGATTTTACTGTGACATGTATCCCGATCTGTAGGGAAGAGACACACGTCTAATAAATTGACGAACTTGACAGCCATGATGGCCGCACTAGAATTAAAACACGCCCAACAGAAAATTTCGCACTGGCGGAATGAATGATTTTTTATTAAATCTTCAGATTTAATAAAAGTCATTCATACAGCCAGTGCGGAATTTTCTTTGAAAAAATGTCGAAGTTTGGCTGTGGTTGCCCGCCCTACAAAACAACATGTTACGCCCAACAGAATTTACTGTTACTACAACTACTAAGACATTTGGAAATATTTCAGTATTTAGGGCACATGTGACGCTGAAAATGGTTATGGGGGATATTTAGAGACTTACCTCAGATATTCTCTCAGAGATTACGCAAAACTTCAACTGAAACGTAAACAGTTTTATTATGGACTGCTATCCACTGAGCACCTTCAGTGCCGACACGCCCACGCCGGCCTTTGTGGCCGAGCGGTTCTAGGCGCTTTAGTCCGGAACCGCGCTGCTGCTACGGTCGCAGATTCGAATCCTGCCTCGGGCATGGATGTGTGTGATGTCCTTAGGTTAGTTAGGTTTAAGCAGTTCTAGGTCTAGGGGACTGATAATCTCAGATGTTAAGTCTCATAATGCTCAGAGCCATTTGAACCATTTGACACGCCCACACTGAGTCCTTATTTGCCGATACTACGAGGTGTGCACAGTCTGTACCGCATACGGCGCCTCTCCCGTATTTAGCCTACGCGATTTTTATAAAAAGTCTATGTTTTATAATGCGCTACTCTGTTTTACTTGCTTTAGTAATATTTCTTTCAAAATATAAAACCCTTTGGAACAGTTTTGCATAGTCCGCAAGTTGGTTTCCACTTATAGATGTCATTCAACTAACATTCCTTTGGATTTATGACTAAATCGTGACGCACATAAACTAAGTTTCAACTACTGTTACAGCTAGCCTTCATGAGAGTTCTTCTTGGGAGGTAGCCTTAATCAGATGGATAGTCGTTATGCCAATTGGTGAGGGTTATTGTGCTAGCTAAATAGCTAGGATAGAAAAGCAGAAAAATAGAGAGACGGAGGGAACAATAAATGAAGGAAGAGCTCAACGTCCCTCCAAAGGTGACGTCTTTAAAGACTGTGGGCTTAACGAGGAATCTATGGACTGAGCACACTCTCCTATGTGACACGCTGGGACCATATATTGATGAGACTTCTTAAAAGGCACCATCGCGGCCTTTAGTAACTTACGAAAACATAAACGTGTATGAGTGTACTGGGATCTGTATGCTATACCTCTGTCCCTTAACAAAAAACGTGGAAGTTAGTGATGAGAGGAGAATAATGAGAGGAGAACCATGAACAACATAGAACTACTGATAAAAGAATAAGGAGAAATGAAATCTGTGAAAGTAGACCTTTAGAATTACAATATCGTGTAGAATGAAAGACTTTGGTTTTATGGCCTCAGTAAAGGATATTACTGATGTACTTGAAGAACGGAAAAGGTAAATAGTCTAATGTATCTAACAACAAATTTAACACAAGAGGCACTTTACACCGAACAGATCGTAGAAAGATCGATAACTGAATGAAAAACAACTCGAAATGAATGTGTTTAGCGTAGCGTACCAAAAAAGTAACCTTACATGTAACTGTGGGGTACGTGTTGTTCCAAGAGATCAATGACCTTCACCGTTTAGTAACAGTGTACCTGCCACCACGGTTGTACGCTAATTATAAGAAATTGGGTTTCGCGCTATACAATCATCTTCAGGTTTCTAGTCATCACAAAGTGACCCGTTATATGACTTTGTGATTGCCAGAGATCTCAAGGTACCCACATGGACTAAAACCTGTTAGCTTATAGCTGGCAGGCAACCGTGATAGGAAGTATACTCCCACACTATCGTCAGTTTGTGATACCATATTACCTCACCATACGTTATAAATGTTTAAATAATTTTACTTATTTCCGGTATAAGTACCGTGAACCATCCTTTGAATGAACTCTGACTAAATAACACGTCACTAGTCGACGTTAAGTAACGTTTATTGTGATTACATTCAGACACCGTTTTCATGGCAGGCATCTCCTTCTTATTTGAATGACGTGTCTGTGACGGATAACGTTTTCGAGAATGTCTGTATCCCTGGAAGTCCGTCCAATGCATATTTGAGTGTCGCGCGGAAGGCTCCGAAGGGAGCGGGAATTACGTCCTGACTATCAGGACGAGCGGAGGAGCTTACGCAAACCTGGCAGCTGGTAACCCATGGCGACCTTCTGCGGAGGTCAAAGCACACGCGTATAAGGGTCAGCTGCGCCGCGTTACCACACAAGTTTGCTCCCCTTGGGCCACGACACTTGTTCCGCGTACCGAGATATTATCCGTATTCCATAGTTTCCTTTTATTACTCGTGCGAACAACGTTAGGCATTCCAGGATTCCTCACGCACTGCAGCTGTTTCTGAAGAACTTGTCGCTTCTCGTGTAGGTCGCAGAGGTCATCAGGAGACGCTAGCTCCGCGGCGGCGATCGCACATTACGTGCCTACAGGAGCTGAGCATGATGACGCACCGGGTTTTGATGCGCGTGCTTGCGGTCGCCACGACCATTCAGCTGTTTTTCTTGGCGTATTTCAGGGAACGCGAAGGCCATGTGCCACGAAAATGTCGATGTGAGTACCGTCAGCGAGTCAAAACACTCCGTCTGGAAACTACCTAGATTCCTTCTTACAAAGATCACTTCCCACGTAACAGACTTCAAGAAATGTGGCAGGATTTTCAGGTACTGATCCAGGGTTGGGTTCTGCTGGGGGATGTGTGATTTTTTATTTTCTCTTTAGCCTCAGCTCCATCACAATCCCAACAAATTCAGTTTGGAATAATCCCGCTTCAGCATCCATATTTCCCTGAAGTTCCTGTAGGTGGCAGCGTAGCCTTCAAAATGGATCTGTAACAGGGATGCGTTCCGAGCAAAGATCTGACGTTGAGTATCTTTTGGCTGAAATCCAGAGCATTGCAGGTATTCATAGGCGTTTGGAGAATATCTGTAGAGACCTGGCAGTGAGCAAGTGTACGGTGAGTAATCGAGCGAGACGCCTGTCATCATGGCGACCTGGCGGATCTTCCGGGTGCCGGCCCGCCGCACACAGCTGTGATTGCTGCAGTCTTGCAACGTGCGTACGCTCGCATTCGACGTGATCGTTGGACCACAATCAAACACCTCGCTTCTCAACTGAATGGCTCCGCTGGTAGTGTTGGCACACTCGTCCAACAACTGGGGTACTCAAAGGTGTATGCCCGCTAGGTTTCTCACCGTCTAAAAGAGGACCATAAAGAGCAACGAAGGACCATCTGTGCGGAATTCCTTGCCCGTTACGAGGCTAACCGTGACAATGTTTTTGTCGAACATCGGTCACTAATGCAGCAAGGACTTGACTCCGACGTCGACAAATAGAGTGATACCATGTGGGCACACACACCGTACCAGTAAGATGGCGTAAGGTCATCGCACTGAACGGAGATTATGTTGAAAAATATGTTTTTGTATGCAGAGGTGTATGGAATAATATCTTGAATAAAAAAGTGTTCCATTACTTATTGAACACTCCTCGAAGTAACGGTAAAGTTGATAACTGTTTGTATTGATGCTAAGTTTAATAGCTTAGCATGACATACAAGTAATTGCAATTTAGAATTTTAAAATAATTAGTCAAAAATTTTAAGAAGCTCATATGGGTTGCCACTGATTTAAGAATGATATAGAACAAACTCTCACAATGGTGCCAGTAGCATAATTCACAGATATAAAATCGAAGCACGCAGTCACAGTTACTTGAAATAAACTTATTGTTGGCTAGATTCACCCTTGATCAAACTCAAATTTTTCTTCTTTGTGACCCGTACATGATTCGCTGACATTACCGCACCTTAAGTCGGTTCTTTTATTTGCTTTCTGTGGAATAACAGTGTAGGGGTTGTGTTTATGTGGTGACATAATACGAATATTATTAAAAATATATCATAGGCAGGGATACCAGATGTATTGGGAGGCTGGGGGAAGGGGTATAAAGGAAGTTGACTTGGTAATAAAGAAAAAGGGCCTAGGCTCGGACGCAAGGTAGAAAGGGTGCGTATTGAAAAGCTTTTTCATTTACTCATGATAAAATCAACAGTTCTTTCTTTCTCGTAGCATAGTGTTCTGTCGACATCTTGTTCATCAGCTACCATTCTTGTGTCACTTCAAAAAGTTTAAATAACGTGGCTAACAAAGCGGTAATGGTAAGCGAAACAGTTGAGTTCAACGAAATTTAGATACGCACATAGCGCAATGTGATGTGGTATATTTAGGCTTACGTTTCATTGTAATCAGGCATTTTCATTTACTCTTTCAGAATACGCACATTCAAGTTTTCATCTATGATTTGGGGTTAATATATGAAACATGATCGCGATTGGAAGTGTATAGTATAATCAGGAAAGAAATTATTCATCATGATAAAGAGCGGTAGTTTATTTGGTAGAGACACATAATTGTCACCTGTGTCCACAAAGAAAGTCATTAAGTTTTATGGCTTATTCATACGACTCATAAGATACTGTAATTCAATTTAACTTCCTTCCATAAAGTCGAATTCATAGATAGTCGCTTAATACAGATAAAAGCTAGAAACAATAAACTCAATGGAGCTACCATAAGCAGCGTTCGAGACGGGAGTAGACAGGCAAGGTGAGATAAAGAGGTTTCCACACTCATACTCACGCCATCAAAAACCCAAGGATGCTACGGATGGATACTTATCCCGTAAAACATTTCAAGAATGACAGTCAAAGAGTAAGCAGAGGGGATAAGTTTGAGACTCAGTTTCCTGGTAGCAAAACGTTTTTTACATCCGTAAACGGAAACCGAAAATAAATTCACTATACATATAGGTAGTAACTCAATAGGTGATTTTCTGCATTACCGGATGAGCTATACTATTAAAGGGTTGGATCAAATATAGGTAATGTGTCCGGATCTGCATCTCAAGACTAAGTTTATTTTTATCAAAACATCGTAATTCGTCTGCAAAAATATGGACTGGAGGTTCACGAATTGGCAAAAATGGATAATTGAAGGCGTTTTCTCTATAAATTTAATTAGTTCGGAGTGAATTGACACTGAGACCATGTTGTGACCCAATGAACGAAAGATCAAAGTCTCAACATCCCTGCTATTCAACACAATGATCGTCTTTAAACTTTGCGAGAAAATACACGATTGAATTAGTAACCAAACGATCACCGGAAGTCGAAGCATAAAGAGTTAACAGCCCAAGTGGTTGAACCTTAGAATCAACAAGTCACTCTCTCTTAGTGAAAATAAATTGGACAAATTAAATAACTGATCACTCATAGCTTCCTACAATACAAAACTTCGGAAAGAGACGATTTATGCGTCATTATGAATCTGGATTACATTCAAATACCTGACTACAAAGCTACAGTAGACCTCAACAGAGCAGATCTGTATACTAACGCTCCAGGAGAAAATGTGGTTGTCCTCTGGAAAGGAAGTGGAAACAAGACCCGTTACCTACCCGTTACCTACACTGTCCGCCAACTCCTACCCAGAGGCGTTCGGTAGAAACGGCACATTTTTGCCAATGACCACATTCTCTGCTATCCTCGTCTACAAGGTAAACCGTTAAGTTGCCAAAACTCAGTAAAATGAAGTTAACTCTAGTTCCCCGCGGTACTTTCAAAACGCTCATGGGTTCAGCCATTCAGAATCATTCTTGGGAACCGTCACCATCGTCATCACCTTCGCTTCAAGCACTAGGCCTTTTTTTGTATTGCCCGTTATAGCAATCTTCACTTCCTCCAACTTCCTCCACCTTCCTTGACTTTCTCCACTCATTATTTCGTGATGTTCATTCCGGTCTCTGATCTTTTCTTGTGTTTTGTTGAGGATATTAAATATTCACTCGCCACCGTAGCCAGTATCACTAAGGCAATCTAGTGCGGTAGCGCTCGGTTCGGAGGTAAGACAGTTGGAATCCTGATTGAGGATGAAATTTTGAGTGGCAAGGTTGGTTGGTTGATTTGGGAGAGGGGACCAAACAGCGGGGTCATCGGTCCCATCGGATTAGGGAAGGGTGGGGAAGTTTTTCTTTAATTTACGAATTTTGAAATTCTCCGTTCTCGCGCATCCCTTCACCACTCTTAAAAACCTCATTTCTGTTGCTTGTATACGACTTTCTTGACTATTACTTACAACCCACGATTCACTTCCGTAAACAAGCGTTGCAAGTGCCTTATAAAATTTCAATCTTGTTTCTTCCCTCGTTTTATTTTTTAGAGATCTCTATATTGTCCCATACAGGGCTATTACAAATGATTGAAGTGATTTCATAAATTCACTGTAGCTCCATTCATTGACATATGGTCACGACACACTACAGATACGTAGAAAAACTCATGAAGTTTTGTTCGGCTGAAGCCGCACTTCAGGTTTCTGCCGCCAGAGCGCTCGAGAGCGCAGTGAGACAAAATGGCGACAGGAGCCGAGAAAGCGTATGTCGTGCTTGAAATGCACTCACATCAGTCAGTCATAACAGTGCAACGACACTTCAGGACGAAGTTCAACAAAGATCCACCAACTGCTAACTCCATTCGGCGATGGTATGCGCAGTTTAAAGCTTCTGGATGCCTCTGTAAGGGGAAATCAACGGGTCGGCCTGCAGTGATCGAAGAAACGGTTGAACGAGTGCGGGCAAGTTTCACGCATAGTGATGTGAAAGATTCAGTGTTTAAACCTCCTCTACCAAGAAATGTGCCAGAACTGCGAGCTCGCATCAACAATGCTTTCGAACTCATTGATGCGGACATGCTGCGCCGAGTGTGGGAGGAACTTGATTATCGGCTTGATGTCTGCCAAATCACTAAAGGGGCACATATTGAACATTTGTGAATGCCTAAAAAAACTTTTTGAGTTTTGTATGTGTGTGCAAGGCATTGTGAAAATATCTCAAATAATAAAGTTATTGTAGAGCTGTGACATCGCGTCAATCATTTGTAATAACCCTGTATATATTGCTACATTTTGCTAATTTCTTGTCGATTTTGTTGTCATGCTCATATGTGGCGTCAAAAGCGTAAATAGTTGAATTCCATTATTAATCACAATTTTTGTCCGTGTAGGATGTTTTCCTTAGAAGCCATTTATTTTGTCTTCTTTTCTGAACTCATCAGATGGTACTTCTCAAAAACTCTTACATAATAAATGTATTCCGCCTTCTAGATCGTTTTCATTCTCCGCCTGCATTGCGGTGTCGTCCCTGTGTAAAAGGCAGCTACAGCGGGGGGTTTTCTTAATCTTAGTTCCTCCTTCCGATTCTGAAAATTTTTGGAAGTTCATTCGGGACCAAATTGCTGAGATCATCGCTCCCTAGGCTTACACACTACTTAATCTAATTTAGACTAACTTACGCTAAGGACATCATACGCACCCGTGCCCGAGGGAGGACTCGGACCTCCGATGGGGGCAGCCGCGCGAACCGTGGCAAGGCGCCCTTCGACTGCGCGACTACCCCTCGCAGCTCCGATTCTGAATTGCGTCATCAAGACAGAGATTAAAAAGTGTGGGCGAAATGCTGCGCCCTTGTATTTCCTTTGTTTGTGGATATAAGCAGTGTTGGAGTACCATTTATATTTAAAATTACGGTCGTATGTTGGTACAGACATTATAAAACGTTTATTCGCTGTTGTCGGCATCCTCCTTTTCTCATAATGTTTATCAAAATGAGCTAGCGTGTTGTCTGCCCTTCAACTGAGTAGTCAGCGCATCTGACTGCCGGGTTTGATTCCCAGCCAGGCCGGAGATAGTCTCCACTCTGGGGTGTTGTGTCGTCCTCGCCATCATATCGTCATCATCGACACTCGTCAACCGGAAAGACTTGCAACTCAGCGGCCGAACTTTCCCGGGTGGGGAATCACGGCCATCAACGCCACACTTTCATTTCATTTCATCGAACGCTTTAATAAAATCAATGAATGCTAAATAGTTTTCCTGCTATATTCTCTCTATTTCTCCAATATTTATTTAGCTGTAAATACTGCTTCTATCATTGACCTGCCACTCCGAAACCCCATTTTTTCTTCGCCTAATATTCTACTAGCTACCGCAAATTTTGCATGGGGTGTCCAATAAGTTGATTCCTCTACAGCTCTCGCAGATAATGCGGTCTCCTTTTTCAAACACTGATATTAAGTATGCTTGTGCCCGTGCTTCTTGAATAGCTCCATATTTCCAGTAGACATTAAATAAATGTAGATTCGGATCTAGGGAGAACAAACTGGGGTATCTGCCCCGTGCGGCAGTTTCAGGGGGCACCAAATTCATTTTCTTTAAGGAAAAAACCTTATCTCACAAAGCGACTAGAATCCAGCTCACTTTGGTCTATCGATTATTCTGAAACGCATTCTTGTTGGTTTTTCAACATTTTTGAAAACATTCTAAGTTGATTTCTGGAAGAAGCATAAGTTGATTTTTGAATGTGTGCATAGTTTAGGTGTTGTCTCTGCTAGGGGAATCCCTGTCGCGTCTAGGAACAAAAAGCTTTCCCGCAGACTAAAGGGGACTGGGCTATACGCGATGGGCCGAATAAACCCGAATAGGTGAATGCCAATCGCTGTTTGTTTATGTGGTTGATTGAGTGTGCAAATGATCAGCGTTGTTGTAATTATTAGCGAAATCCATAGATTCAGAGAGCCACGGTGGAAATAAACGAATAACAAGAGTAAAAGACAATAAAGACTACATATTATCTTCTCGGTGCCCAAGAAAATGAAATTGCCGGAAGGCTACACTACTAAGGGCCAGTTGCACAGTAACCAGTTAGTAGCCGCTTAAGTTCTGTTCTCGGAAAAGCGTAGAAAACGCGTTGTACGAACACGTAACAACGCATAACCGGTGATTTTGGAAAGGTTAGAAAAGTTTTGAAGAGAATAAGTTTTGACAATGGAAGGAATAGTTACAGAATAAGCGGGGCCATCACAAAAATTAGATGGAAGAATATGATGATTCCAAATGTATATAAAAATTTCGTACTACTACTTTTCGATCTCATGCTTGAGAAACTGGAACATCTGAATGAATGTGAAAATATTTCCTAACATAAATAGCCATTTGATAAATAGGCATTACCTAAAAAAAATAGGCATTTAAATAGGTACTTCATGAATTATATTCTGTCGTGTTATTTACGTAAATAAGACACATAAAAACAACCATTTACGACAAAACAGTCTCGCTTATATGGCGTGTGCTAATGGTGCAATATTAGAAAGGCCATTTCGTTTTATTTAGCAGAGAGTGACAAAATAGACGTAATAAAAACGAGAAACCATACCAGTCTTGAGTAGTAAACGTATTAACAGCTGTTTCAGTATTGGACAACGACATTTCCATGAAGAAGAACGTTTTACGAACTTTGATGAGGTACAGTAATAGATTCTTTCACAGAAAGGAAAGCACGCCGTGTAAAGCTGTATCAAGGCTAGAGAGAAAAAAAGTGCTGGGATTTAAGGACTGAAGAAATGTGCACTGTCTTGCTTGTCTCTTGTCTTTACTGGTTTTATGTTTCTTATATTTAATTTTATGTCACACAAAAGAGAAATTTATTAGCAAATACGCAATAAAGAGAGCAGATTTTCTGAAGAGTTCTTATTCTCCCGGTCCTATCAACCACCACCCGGTATTAACTATGAGTTTTTTGTAAGCAGAGTAGGATATCAAACAGGCCGACTAGGAGCAGCAGCCACACTACAGGACATTTTAATTTCCACTGTCCTGAATATAAGTTTGATGGTTTCCATTACAAAACATACTTGTTTGAATTTCACAGAGCGGACCGCAGTGACGTGCGATAGAAGAATCCTGGCCGGGCGAAGTGGCCGCGCGGTTCTGGCGCTGCAGTCTGGAACCGCGAGACCGCTACGGTCGCAGGTTCGAATCCTGCCTCGGGCATGGATGTGTGTGATGTCCTTAGGTTAGTTAGGTTTAACTAGTTCTAAGTTCTAGGGGACTAATGACCTCAGCAGTTGAGTCCCACAGTGCTCAGAGCCATTTAGAAGAATCCTGTATGAAGAGGCGTGACACTGCACTTTGGTACACTGGAGACCAAATACTATGTCTTAGATTTGCTTAAACATATATGTTTTATATATCAAACGCTTCAGAAATATGTGCGCTACAAAATGAACATATTTTTGAAAAATAGATTTTTTTACGTCCCATCTTGAACGCTTGAGTGAGAGGGAGGGGGGTGGGGGCGGCACTATCAAATTTTTGCCCCGGTTCGGAAATATCATAGATTCGAGGGTGAGTAAATGTAGTAATCTCTTCTGCAGTAGCAGTTGAGCGTTTATGTCATCCATGCCAGTAGCTATTCCGTTATTTGTGGAGTTGAAGGCTTCTCTTTATTCATCCTTACATAAATATTGTAGTTCATTTGTAATGCTTCCGGTAGGAGTGTAGGAGGGATGGCAAAACGTCCATCGCGTCGATGAGAGGAGTCGACGCCGGTACCGACTGATTAGGAGGGGGCGCAGCAGGCAGCACCATCGCAGACGCATAAGACAGAGCTAACACAGTGGGCGCCGCAGCAGGAGCGACGTCTCCGATCGGCACCTGAAACAGTCTCATTCAGAACGGACATGGCCTTCTCGGGTTCAACCTGAACAGGTGCGCGGCTGGCCATCGTACATGTCGACAGCCCTGCAGCTGGCAATAATCAAGTAGGAAGGCACGTGTTTCCGTAGTTCAATTTTTATTTGACGGACACGGTATATTTGAACGTCTTCCATACTTCATCCACGTGACTGACGATGTAACGTATAAAGGCGGCCACCACAACGCCCGACGGTACTTCAAACGGGATTTCGAAAACCCTCAACGCACGGAGACCACAACTAGCGTGATCGACAATGACAGTCCCTGTATGTCCGTCAGAGTATCGGAACTGGAGAGCGTTAGCGTGGCGCCGGACAGCGTCGGCGCACAGCTCGTCATTCGCAAGCTGCATGTACACGGTAGTACTGAGGATCGAAAAATGAATTCCGAGAACAGCTTGTGGCGCGAGATTCATTTCATTCAGTATAAACGTTCTACTTCATACGGGCTTCTGTCGTTCGTGATCCAAAGGAAAAGTTAATTTACTTGTGACTTGGCGCTAAGAAAACCTTATGATGGTCGATAAATCCGAACTCTGAGACTGAGAAGTAAACAAACGCGCGCTCGCTCGAGAGCAGCACAACAGGCGTGACGCAAACAAGGCGTGCGCGCCTCACCACAGCCAAAGGCCAACTGAATGACCACTTGACCACCATGGACTCAAACGCTCGGCTTTACGCACAGGTAAATAATGCACGTAATAGACGCGTAAAACCGTTCTTGCGATTTTCTCGCAATTGCCTGAATAGTCAACCTTACTACTTAGCATATTATGTTGTTTTAATGGCCTACTAAAGATGTACAAAGTTTGAAGTACATGTGTGATCCCAACGACGTGGCCTTCCCTTATGAGATAAACGTCTTCTGCTTTTGGGTTTCGTACCACAATTAGTAAAAGCGGAACTCTTACAGGATCACACTGACGTCGGCTGTGTGTCTTTCCGTATGTTGAGACTCCTTTTTCTCGGGAAGAGATAGTTTTCTTAATTGAAATTACTAAGGTCTACTGTCTGTTGGCGGTCGAAAAAATTGAAGCTTCTAAGTCTACACAGTCAAAAGACACGACCATTAATGTCACATATTTTGATTCTGGCAAACTCACTCATCAAAATCTGTAGATGAACAATCCACATACATATCACCAAGAAATGGTCATAACCTATGTCGCATCCCGTGCACACTCTTGTGTCTTTCGCTTCATCTTGACAGTTTTCATTAATGATAATGTAGTCAATAACAGACTTAAATTCTTCAGCTGACTATATGTATTTACGGATATCTTTTTGCAGAAGAAAGTACGGTTCATCTATAGCGCGTTAAAAAAAAAAAAGCCTCTAATCAGTCTTCCATTGTATTTATGATCTTCTTTTCTGCCATTCCCACAGTCCTTGGGATAGATTTATTACATATTCTTGTATTTAAATCTCATTTCATCACTATGTAATGCTTATTGTTATATCTGTCCAAAACTGATTATAGTTTGTCATAAAAGTCTATAGACTCCATTTTTCCCTCCTCAGAGATGCGTTTTCAAGTTAGTCTCTCCTCTTTGTCAGTTAAAACAATAATTCTTTCATTTGTATATCTTATTAATTATCTTTTCCCATGTCTTATGCATATAAATGGCAACACCTTTGCTTTCTCTCTCTTCTTTTCGCGTTCAGCTATGTCATATCAAATAGTCCCCTACATACTTGTCACCCTGAAGTCTTTTCTTTGTTTCTGTTATGAAAGCTATATTTGCTGTGTCTGCCTGCTTTAAAATTTCTGCCAACTCTTACCCTTTGTTTGCTAATCCCCTGACATTGCATGCTACTAACTCAGTTTTATGAGCAATCCATTTATTCTTAACCTGACTCATCAGCGGATTCGTTGTCAGTACATCTGGCCTTGACACGAAATGACTACGCAATTATAGTTGGACAGTGGGACTCCGAATTTACGGCCTTCCAACGTGCCCGATATTTCTTTACGGGTTTTCTCCCGTAAAGAGGATGGATTCTTTGCTCCTAAGAGTCATCCCAAAACTTTCCTTATAACTGGAGATGACAGTAAAAAGGACAGAGTAAAGCTATGCTTAGGATACGAGGAAGGGGGAAAGTAAGCCATAGTGGGTCACTGTTCATCTGTTTCATCCCCTTCAGCCTGTCTGGCTTGGGTGGCCCTTCTGGCACTTAACGTTGGCATAGCCCTCTAGATCCACAGCAAGCACACCTCCTCGTCCGCACACTGACGCCTGAGGAATCAAACGGGGTTAGATAGTGTAACCTCCCCCTTACATATCGACGTTAATGACAGTAAAAATCAAACCGCGTGTACCTAATGGAAATTTGGGAAAAGCAATCGTCACCGAAGTTAATCTGTCGGTAAAGAGGGAGGAAAGGGTTACATCTAAATGAAAGGAAAAATGCAAATGAAATTGGTGGAAATTAATTTTGAAAAGGGGTAAAATTAATAAAGAAAGTAAATGTGCGGTGATTACGTTAACAATTAACTGGCGTTAATTAGATATTTGAGATTTTGGGAAAATTACGGTCGCCACTCCTACGGACAACTACTATAATAACTGAAAAAGAAAGGTTATTGCACATATAATTAGCACTAAAAGCGTGGCAACTGAAGGTTGACACGTGTTGTGTGAAAACTGAATGTTTGACAGACGTAATAAATTTCGCTTCACTCTGACTTAATGTAGCAAAAGAATTAATAAAACCGGGAGATTGAAAGT
This sequence comes from Schistocerca americana, assembly GCF_021461395.2. Taxonomy (NCBI): domain Eukaryota; kingdom Metazoa; phylum Arthropoda; class Insecta; order Orthoptera; family Acrididae; genus Schistocerca; species Schistocerca americana. Next base: position 437,486,822 of record NC_060119.1, on the reverse strand, counting down.
TAATTTGGTGACTCAAATTAATAATAAGCTTTGTTTCTGAAGCATTACGAAATTCAGTTTAATAAAGTTAGTCTTGGGCTACCTCAACAATCATTTCAAAAGCTACTTGAATCTACGCAATTTAGAAATAAGAGATTTAACTTTGCACTTGAATTAAATGATTCTGAACAATTAACAATAGTAAAATTTAGTACGTACCAAGCTGAGCTGTAGTCACAGGTAAGCTAAAATATGGTAACAAAACTCGCACTCTTAATTTGTGCTTGTGTAATCTAAATATTGTAGCCAGCTATGAATACTTTAACTGAACTTTGAAATTAAAGCAGTGAAGTCCGCTACCGGTAGCTGAGTGGTCAGCGTGACAGACTGTCAATCCTAAGGGCCCGGGTTCGATTCCCGGCTGGGGCGGAGATTTTCTCCGCTCAGGGACTGGGTGTTGTGTTGTCCTAATCATCGTCATTTCATCCCCATCGACGTGCAGGTCACAGAAGTGGCGTCAAATCGAAAGACCTGCACCAGGCTAACAGTCTATCCGACGGGAGGCCCTAGCCACACCACATTTCCATTTCCAAAGCAGTGAAATGGAATGATATTACTTTAATGCTGGCGTTTGAATTTCAACGACACTCGGGTTCATTTCGGAAAAGGAAATGGAACAATTTTAAAATCTGAGGTCTGCCATAGAGTTCTAAAACTTTACGTGCTTCCAGCCTTCCTTGTTAGTTGACTGAAGGTTTGAAGTCGTCGGTCGAGGAGGTGGCGACAGCCACTCATTGTCGGCCGTCGCTGTTGCAGAAGCTGGATGTTGGCGCGCCTTCTTCTCGACACTCTCACTAGGCTAAACGGGCTCTTGATGTGCGCCAGCTAATGCTTCCCGTCCGTGACAACGTGTCAGAAACTACCATAGCAAGTCGAGCGCAATTACATGCTTCCAAACCCCCAAAAGCGTGGCAACTCGCGGAAGCGTCACACAACACACTTGAACCACCGCACTACTCCAGCCAGACTCTGCTCTGCCCACACTCCACGCGGCAGTGTTAACACTACCAAAGATCCTAAACACTTTGGTTCTCCACGCGACGTATCGATGTAATCGTTCGATAGCATAGTTTTCCCTGGGCATGACCCAGCATAAAAATACAAATAATATTTACAAAACAAACCAATTATACATCGATATATATATATATATATATATATATATATATATATATATATATATATATATATATATACACAAATAGTAAAACATTTACAATAATAAGACACAGAAATGTCATATCTTCATGTAACAAAATAAGGAAAAAATTTATAGTACAAAGACGGAAATAGGAGGCAGTATAAATATGTACATTCCCTCGCATCTTTTCTCGAGAGACTTGTTATTATCTCGTAGCTGCAAGGTGAGGTGTGAACAGTGTGTCGTGAGCACACTCTGAAATTCTGTATGGGAAACTGAATTTTATGAATCACGAGTCACTGGCCCATTTAGACTTGAAAATATTGCTTTTACTGTTTGTACATAAGGTATTTCAGTTTTTTAAGTACGGCATTCACAAACTGAAATACAGTTTTTTATAGACTATCTTGTTACCACATGCTGCAGCTTTCTGTATTTTGAAAAATAGTTGTTATTCTTTTATAGCTTGTCATAAGCAACAATAGAGAACGTAGCACAAAAACTTATTTGCATCCAGAAATACGCCTTGATTGTTAAACAGCTGGCCGTTGTGGCCGAGCGGTTCTAGGCGCTACAGTCTGGAACCGCGCGACCGCTACTGTCGCAGGTTCTAATCCTGCCTCGGGCATGGATGTGTGTGATGTCCTTAGGTTAGTTAGGTTTAACTAGTTCTAAGTTCTAGGGGACTGATGACCTCAGAAGTTAAGTCCCATAGTGCCCAGAGCCATTTGATTGTTAAACTGTTGTGGTGATCATTAGTTTATTACCTGTACAACATTTCGGGCGTTATTTTCAATATACATACATTTAAGTTCTCTGTTGTTGCAGATGACAAACAATAGAAGAATAACAGTTATGCAATAATGTTTTGAAAACTACCAGAAACCAGGATAATAAATTGCTTTTCAGATTGAGAATACCTTACTCAAAAACTGCAATTCTGTGTTTACAGAAAGTAAAAAGCAATTTCATCTTGTTATTTGATAGCAAATAAAAAATCCAGTAAAGCTAATGTAACTTCAGCGAAATATATGTGGGTAAAAAAGAAGAAAAAAAATTGTTGGCTCAAAGCGGAACCTACCCAAAAACAAATTTATTTCTGACGAAAAATGCAAAACGGACACAAGTCTGAACTCCAGTCACAGAGTGTATACTAGTGTTTCATATACCAACACGTTTGGGAACACATGGTTGTATACCTTGTATTCGAGCGTGTGAATGGCTGCAGAGAACGCTGTTTTTTCAGTGATTTCCCTTTCCGTGCGGGGAAGTCTTTTGTCTTGCTCTTTTATGGTGGAGGGACTTTCCCTTTATGTCATGACTAAATGAAATTTCTGCTTCTGCCTGTGGTACACTCAGAAACGTTGTCGGACTAGTTGCTGGCAGCAAGTACAGTCAGTCCGTGACCGTGAACGTTTCCTGGCTGGAATTTTCTCTGCGGGCGGTCAGTCTACCAATCCAGCAGTGTGTACTAGCCTCAAGGCGAGCAACCGAGAGGGGGCCTATGTAAAATACAGTTTGCAGTTTTCTGGAATTTCTTGCCCTTTTCGAGGCTCTTGGTTTTCAAACTACACTATTTTTCAAAAGTTACCTGAGAAACTTGGGAGCTGATTTCTGCAAAAATATAATCGCTCTTGGGAAAATTTTCTTTAGGTACGGAGGTAGAGATTCCTCTACATGCCTCTCCTCACCTCTTTCTCAAGCTTTGGATCCATTCCTGCTGAGTTTGTAAACGTGAACTGAGGCAGTGGCCTAATTTTTTTCTTTTCCACATATGTGACTAATCAATTAAAAAAAGTGTTATGAAGAAGAAGAAGAAGAAGAAGAGGAAAAACAAGAATTGTTTGACGTCGTTGACTGATCTAATACACCGGCATGAAAAATTTCTTACGTCACCAGGATACGAAGCGGCGGCCACTGAATAAAGTGCTCTAGCAGTAGCGACGTCGGCTAAGAAGATGGGTAATGCAAGCAAATATTTAACTGCACGTGACCATACCAGAGCAGAGATGTTGTTAATGAAAGCGATGATAAGGAAATGAAATTTGTTACTGTCTGGATATTGTTGCAACAGTTTACTGTAGTTGAATATAATCCATAGAACTTGTATGGTTTACCTCTACGGACTATGGCCAATTGTCTCACTGGGGAACTGAAAGATATATTACTATTAATTAGAACTGCGATTAGGATTCGTGCAAACATAAACCGGTAAGTTTCTGAGTATCTATGGCGAGAGTTTGTCTAACGTGTGTGATGTGATTCGGCTCTGACCTGATGAGGTGGTGCGGTGGTCAAGCCACTGTGATTTTTCCCACATTGACGTTCCTATGAGTAGTAGAAGAACATGACCGATTTATTTTGAAATTTATATCCAATTCTAGTCTATTATCTTCTTTTCTTCGCCAGTTCAGACCCGATATGTAAACGTGGGTGCTTTGAGCGTCTCGTGGTGCGTGCACTAATCTGTGCTATTTGATCCAAGATATGTCTCCCGACAACAATAATCATTTTCTTTTCCTTTCCTCTCCTTCTTCCTTGGTGATTTGCGTTTTTAGACATATAATACATAAAATTTTCGTAACATAAAGTTTCGACGGTATCGAATATGTCAAAAACAACAGAAAAAATGTAAATAAATTACGCCCCACGCCAGATACGTAGGAAAAGAAAATTATCGCTTAATGCAGTAAAACACGCTTGATACTACATGAAATTATTTCTCATGAGGTTTCTGTCTACGTTCTATAGTGACATTGATAGCAACTACTTATGGCTAAACTTAAACTGGAATATTGGTTTCAATAAGAAATTCTGCGACAGCAACTTCACTGGACTACAAATTGGCAACTATTGGGCTTCGAAATATCAAAGATTCATTAACACAGATTGCAAAATTTACACAGGATAAAGTAACAGCATGTACTTAACACAGTAAACAGGAGTTAGTGTTAGAGCAGTTGTACGTCACATGTAAACTCTGGCCTGAATGGTCAGCAAACAAACAGTCACGCTTCTATCTAGAGTTTTTATGAAACTTCTCATTCATAACGCTAATTACGTAAGGTTTCTTTAGCATCTCTGCTGACAAGCAGATCTGAAAAGTAAGAAAGTCGTTTTCTTTCCTACACTTACACGGTTTCACTTCCTTGGAACTGGATGGCCTTCACAACGAGCCAGTACTGCTGTTGTTTTTCAGTTCGATGTTTTATTTTTTGATCATATAAAGAAGGTCTCGCTCTTGCTAATTATGATTCACTCTAAATACAGACTGGACGTTATGTAACTTTCACTCACGGACACTAAGCTGCGTCGAGGTGGTAACATTTGTAGCATTGTAGGTTATGGAACTTCATAGCAAAATATACACATATGGAATGACATCTACTACCACGACTGCTTCCCACGACCAGACACACAATTTTACTTTGTATGGTTTTGTTGGCTGAGAGAAGAGGAATCTTGAAAATGAGAAACTTTTTTGCTGTTGTAAGTTGCTTCATTTTCTTCCGACAACAGTCCAAAAAGCCCTTCTCATTCCAGTAACCGGTTTCGACAGTCAGTGGTCTTCAAAAAAAAATGGTTCAAATGGCTCTGAACTACGTAAACCTAACTAACCTAAGGACTTCATACACATCCATGCCCGAGGCAGGATTTTAACCTGCGACCGTAGCAGCCGCGTGGTTCGAATTGAAGCGCCTAGATCCGCTCGTCCGCAGTGGCCGGCTCAGTGGTCTTCATAGAATCATCAATAAATAAAAAACAAGTATTATAGAGTCGTTAAAACCTCTGTGGAAAGCTGTGATCCTTGGTCTGTTAAACTGACCACTTTACTTCCTGGCTTATCATAGGGGGCGGAGGAGTCAACAAAGGTTCAGGCCACTCTCTCGCCCTTGAGGTGGGAAAGTGCCTCTACAAAGGTAAAGCTTAATAATCAGCAAAGATCAATGGCATGCGTATAAAGAAGGAAATGGCGCTACTGTTTCATCTATACATCGAAGAAGCAATTGAAAGACACCCCTTGTTTGCAAATAAGAGCGCATTTTATCTTATTTCCAGCTCCGCTGTTTCAAATATGTGAGGTGAATGTATCAGCGCTGGAATGCATGCGAAGTTAAGGAACGAGCGGTAGGTTTCTACGCTTGCTAGCAGGGGCGGATGGACATCTGGCGCTTTCAGAGCCAGTGGGATGAGGTGCCGATGCAGAAATCGCTCATGACGTCAACAAGGAAACACGTAGGGAAAGTACTTTTATTCTGGCACGAATCAAGTAACTGTTATTGATAAACATTTGCTAAAAAAAGTTGCCTTTTATGGTTCAGACATTAAGAGGAGTCTACGGGTCATAAATAATATCATTCAGTAATTTTACAATGCCAGCAAGCACTGATATTAACAGATAGATGAATAATTTTGGCACAACCGCAGATGTACGACTTTATACGAACTGTACCGATTGTACGTTCAAGACACAGACGGTGCGCCATAGTTGGAAGTCGTCGATAGGATGCCTTTCGATCTAGTCATATGGTACGCTATTACGTCGTACTGTCAATAGTCCGCTGACAATCAGCGTGAACAAGTTTATTTTATGATGATTCTTAAATAAATCCACCATAATGGCACCCCGTGTAAAAATGTTTTGGACAAGAAACTTCTTCCCCCTTCATTACGCAAAACATAGACTGTAGTATGCACTTCCACAATCCAACGGCGCTGCTACGGCGTTGCAATGGGACATACGTAGAACTACGAGAGCATCTCCACACAACACATAGGAAGAATTTCAACATGGCGGCTCACTAAGTCAGTTCAAGGACGAATTGGCCCAATTATCGCTAAACCCGACTGGGGCAGCGTTGCAGTTCTGTGTGTCCCTTGTACGACCATCTACGTGGTTAACCGGCTAAACTGAGACAGTTCTGAAGGTTTAGTAAGAGCTGGGGATTCTTGCAACCAATGACGGGAATATCACAAAGTTTCAAGTGTGGCATTAAAAGTCATGGTGAAAGGATATCAGTGATAAGATTTGCTGATGACGTTGCTATCCTTAATGAAAGCGGAGAAGAGCTAACAATATGATGAACACAGAATATGAACTGAGAAGAAACCGAAGAAAGACGAAAGTAATGAAGTAGTAAAAATGTGAACAGCGATAAACTTAACATCAAAATTTGTGATCACAAAGTAGACGATCTTAAAGAATTCTGCAACCTTGGAAGCAAACTAACCCATGACGGGCAAAGCAAGGAGGGTATAAAAGGAAGACTAGCCTGGTTTAAAGCAGTCCTTTAGTACGAAACATAGGCCTTAATTTGAAGAAGAAAGTTTTGAGAATATGCGTCTGGAGCAAACCATTGTATGGTAGTGAATCATGGACTGTAGGAATACGGGAACAGAAGAGGATCGAAGCGTTTGAGATTTGGTTCTACAGAATAATGTTGAAAATTAAGTCGACCGGTGACATAAGGAATGAGGACGTTCTTTTAGAATCGGATAAGAAAGAAACGTATGGAAAACACTCACAGCAAGAAAGGACAAAATGACAGGATATGTCTTAAGACATAAGGGAATAACTTCCATGGTAGTACAGGGAGCTGTAGAGGTAAAAAGTGTATAGGAAGAATCTAATAAATAATTGAGGGCATAGGGTGCACGTACTAGTCTGAGATGAAGAGGTTGACACAACGGAGGAATTCGTGGCGGGTGCACCGAACCAGTCAGACGGCTGACGAAAAAAATACCGTAAGTATCAAACATGAATAAACGTTCCTCTTGCGTTGTTTTGAGTTGTTTTTCGTTGTCACCACTCATATACGCAGCAGTAGGCACAGGTCCTACTTTTTTACAAAATGAGTCAGAGGAAGATCTCACAGCTGTCGCAAATGTAAATGGAGCGAAGTGGCGGAATGCTTATTGTATTGTTTCCGCAATACGGGGAACCGGAATTCAAATTCGCGGCTGGTCATCCATTATTAAGTTTTTTGTGCTTTCCTTGAATCAGACGATTACTGCGTTAGTTTCTTTGAAAACAACAATATCTCATTCCCTATCCCAGTACCAGTTGGGACTCACTCTTTTACTGACAACTTCACCTCGACGAAACACTACATGTTAACCTCACCTGTTCTTGATGTTTTTGACGCTCAAGTTGGTATGTTATCGGGTAATAGTAGGCTTTAATTATTTCTTCGTGTTAAGATGTATGTCGAATTGGAGGTAACCGCTTCGTATTCCAGTGGTGAAAGACTATTCGTAATTGGAATCTGGCGTGAAAGTTTGGGACGTTGTAGATTACTCTTCGTAATGATCATATTGTACTGCAAACCTCTCTTGCGTCAGGATGGAAAAATTTAATAAAGGTGATGTTGCTTTGTCAGCTGAATGCAAACAAGTCAACAGCTCCTTCTGAATTTTTTCTCGGCTCTGAATTTCTTCATTATTTTCCTTTCAGTTCTTTGTTTATTCATAACAACCCACAAGCGACACAGCATGATTCGAGCTCACAAAACAGTAATCCATATCACACAGCCTCATCTGTGATGCCTCAGATAAAAAAAAATCAAAGAAAGGTAATAATTTCGTTCTTCCATTTTGCCCCCAGCAATTAATCCAACATTAAACGATTGCAGAGAGGAAGACGGGCGTGATTTGTAGGTCTATCACTCCGAATAGCACTTTGTCACCTCCACCGCTGGAATGACCCTGTTTAATAATTTCCCCACCAACTACTCTACTCCACGGACGTACCAAGTGGTTCTAGCGTGACAGGGTTTCGGGTACAAAGGACGTCGTGGCAGCAAAGGTACTGCAGTCGATGGACTTGACACTGTCCACGTTGACATAGGAGCATCCGCATACAGCTCCCGCAACAAACATCAGTCTGTGTTACTCAGTGCGGTGGTACGATGACTCAGGCGCTGAATTCACATGAGGTGAGAGACTCGCTAATCCCCATCCCATCATGCACATTTTAGATTTCCGTGGTTTGTAGAACGCGCCTAACGGAAATGTCAGTTTTTTTTAAAAAGAAAACGGTTGTTTTCCTCCCCTATCGTTGTACAATTCGAATTCGTGGTCCATCACTAATGAGTTCGTCATCGATAGCGTATTGAACTTTAGGTTTTTTCCCTTTCCCACTATCCAATGGGCTATAGATCTGCAGCACGGCCCAGTGTGACGATAGACGAAATGATCTGTACTCACGGACAACTGTTTCTATATTTCTGTGAACGCCATCCAGATAGACCGCCTATTGGTTGAGCTATCTACTATTGAAATGTTCGATGGCAGTACGAACTTTTAGTCTGTTTCCTGTTAAACTCCTCTCATCTGAGAAAATAGCTCATATTCAAGCTTCAATGTAGCACTGGTAGTAAACAGCTACAGAAAAAAGTGTGACACATTATTAAGAGTGATGCCCACATCTTTACAAAGCGTTCCTTCAGTAGGATCACGGCTGCATTTCACCCACGGCCTCGTGCAAATTAGTCATTCCTCAGCCTCCAATGAACCCGGAAAAGACAAAGTTCCTAAATCTAATCTTTTTATGGCATTATCGACGTCCCCATGTTTGCATCGGTAGTACTATTTACAGCCGGACGACTTGTCAGGTGTAGCAGCAACGAATTATATACACAAATCTCCCTCTTGAACCAGTATGTCTTTAAGTGAAAACTGAATCGAAATCGCTACAGTAGTTCCTGATATTAGACTTCAAGAGGGGACGTAAAAACGTGGCGGGGGAATTTAATTCGTCATAGTTCTCCCAATTCATACGTAATATTTACAAATTGTATATAAAGCCTTCTTTACGAAACAAAATCCCTACAGTAGTTCAAGAGACTAGCCTTCACATACAAAGTGAAACTGTCTGTGGGAGAATTTGAATTATGTACACATTGTTTCAAATATTTTGAATCAAAAATCCAGGTATGATAGACAATGTCGTGTGGAACAAGTTTTGTTTGAGACAAAATGTTCGCTGACGCCTCCTGGCGACGCTATTGTGTTATCCTTTTGTGTTAGTTATGGCCCTGAGACGCAGCAGGTGTTACTCTGTGATACACATACGCCACATGTATTGTCTATTGCCCAGTCATTTGCTTAATGTAAAACGGTGTAGACCCAGGAAAATTAAAGTTCTTGGTTCGCCTCTATCTTCCTCTGCATAGAGACATTATTATTTTCTTGTGGAAAATCACTCTATCAGTGTACTAGGGTAGGCAGTATACAGGACACCTAGTTAGTAGACCCTGCTAGTTAGGTGAAATGTCGCCATTCTAGAATGCCTTGCGTCGCCAGGAAGCGGCAGTGAATGTTTTGTCTCTAGCAGAAGCTGTTGCCCATGGCGTGATCTATTACCCCTAGACGTTTGATACAAAGGGTTTGATACACTCTTTATATATATATACTTAACGCATGGACAGTATGGAAGCTGTATACGGTGTACCACAAATCATTTATTTGATTAACTAGTGTTAAACAGCGACTAAAGCCATATTCACCATGGTGTTTACTCCAGTCAAGTTAAAAGCAGAACACTGCACCAACTTTTTTTGGTATGTCTTAAATAATCGATCCACAGGCAGACTGTACGAAAATATTCACAGTAGGACTGCACTGACACACAAATTGTTTTACTGATAACTTAGCAGTAGATTAGCGTTTAACGTCCCGTCGACAATGAGGTCATTAGAGACGGAGCGCAAGCTCGGATTAAGGAAAGATGTAGAAGGAAATTGACCATGCCCTTTCAAAGGAACCATCCCAGCATTTGCCTAAAGCGATTTAGGGAAATCACTGGAAACCTAAATCAGGATGACTGGACGCGGATTTTAATCGTATTTTTCCCGAATGCGAGTCCAGTGTGCTAATAATTGCGGCACATCGATGGGTTAGCTAACTAGAATTTAAATGAAAATACACTACTTTTTTTAAAGTTCTATCAGTGCGTTGTGGGTCTGTTATGGATTACCAACGAGGCATTTCCCTATTATCAAAAAGAAAATGATCTGAAATTGGGAGGTTCCTACCCCATTCTGTGGCATCTAGGAATCAGGCCTACTAGATGAGTGGCCTGCCAAACGAGTGCAATTGTTATTCGCATATCAGAAATATTTTCATGATTATCATACCCACTGCAACTATGCTTGAAATATGATCCCTAGTGCCTATCAGTTAAGCTATAATTTATTCTCGTCCTTACTTCTTAACGCAACGGAATGGATAACACATCTCACAAATAGCTAGTGCACATTCCTGATGGACTATAACTATCCACCGTCGCAAGACCACATTTCCTTCCTGTGCTATATATTTTCTTCAAAGCTTGGACATCCCAGCAAGAAAATGGAGGTTATGGTAAAATACCTCAACAAAATGGCTACCCACAACTCAATCATCAAGACTGGTATTTGTTTCGTATATCTTCTCTTTTATTACAATAAATTCTTTCACGCTAATGTTGCAAAATTTCTTGCATTACACTTAAACACAATAGTTAAACAAGGGACTCTCCATCCAGTGGCCAGGACATAACATAAGCATTTCACTATTCTGTGGTCTCGTAATGTTTCTGTTTATTGCTACTGTGCACTTTCTGGATTGGTAAGGAATCTTCCGCTACTTCATTCTCTCCCACTCTCTCTTAACCTCATTCATTAGCAACATAACGCATTTACTTACTTCTGTGCTGTACTAGAAAAAAATCATGCTTGACCCACCGTATTTGAAACTAATTTGCTCTTGTCTCATGCAAATCACACAGATTAAATACGCAAAATAAATCACACTGGCAGTATAAAGCACATCTCAAACACAAAATGTTTGGTTATCATCTAGTTCTGCTTACCCCCATCAAACAATAGTCATCCCAGATTGGCACGCCACTGACCCACGTAATAATTTTCCTACCACGGACTCTGGAGGATTTATGCACATCTCCCTGTGCAATGCAGCTCACATGGCATTGCCGGGTAGATGGCTGACTCACTTTAATTCACTCTCAGAGTATCTGAATATCGTGCTAGTGTCACACGAAAGTATCTCATAATAGAAGTCTTGGTATCTTATTTATCTCACACACAGATCCTCAACAGAATGCTAGAACAAGCACTTCTATTTCCTTTCATTGTCTCATAGTCAGGTTGAGACTCACACTGTACTCATCACGTGGAAATACTTGTCTCTAAATCAAGTTCTACACACGGAAATCTTAATTATTTTCAACTTAGATTTACACACGCAAGTATTTCATCTTAATACTACCACACGCTAGTATTTCGTCTTATAATTACAACACATGGTTTCTTTGTCACTTCCGAAGAATTCTATGTTCCCCATGTATTATTTTTACTTGCCCATCTTTTTCCGAAGAACTTACATGAGCCTCCCACCAAAAGTTTCTGAAAAAAGAAATTATTAGTTTATCTACTCTTAAATATTCCACATGCATAACATTTTCCTGGAGCACACATAGAGCCCGTCTTCACTCCTCACGAACCAGCGACAGAGAGCCAAAACATGGCCATTCATCAGGTCATCCCGCGCTTCAGCAGAAGTGGGGGAGGACCTTGCCACCGTATTGGCCAGCCACATTTCAGGCCCTCTAGTGCTCTGGTATACTTCTTCTCTTTGGATCGGCCAAAGGTAACCAGAGAACCGTCTCAAAGATTATAGAATCTACCTTCACTATTTGTGGTCACCAGACGACCAGCCATTCATTCAATTCACAAATATTACCAAACTGGATTCAGGGATCTATTTTATGGAAGTGCGCATCTGAATAATTAAACATACAAATTGCCTTTCTTTCCTACATTGGTATCCGGCTTTGGTGTATTAAATAAAATGGTGTTATTATACAAAAAACGCTGTTCTGACAAGAACAACGAAGCATATTGCTAAACATCTTTTCTCTGTCAGGCAGTACTGTACCCTTTCAAAATATATCATACTGCAAGTTGTACAACATTGATTTGATACTATTATGCCACGCAGAGAATATTTTCCGTTTCTCAGAAACATAAATAAGGGTCATCAATCATCCCAGCAATCACACTCGAGCAGGATTTTATTCCAAGCATCTGGGAGTCCAGAAGTGACTGTACACTCCGAGGCAAGAAATACAGTTGATGGAAGGTAGTTCTCGGTGGAGCAGCTACTATCCTTCCACTTCGTCTCAGCATTTACCATCTTTTCTTCGCTGTTCTTTATCATTCGCTGTTTGTCGTCTGTTTTCTTCAAAATGATGTGCCCCGTGGTGGACTAGTGATCTCCAGGATAAAGCCAAAGGCTAAGATCTCTCCATATTAATGTGACACATCCCCATGTTAGCTTTAATTACTTTCTTAAATCGTCTCTTCTGACAAAGCGTTTGCCTATTGTCAGCTGAGAGTAAAACGCTTCTGTGGGGATCCGATTATAGACCCATCCTAAATAGTGTCTTAAAACCATCGCTCTTATACTGGTTGTATGTTCCTCTTAAAGGACGCTGACATTTTTGTGTCTTGCCAGGTTATATGCAGAATACTCCTTAGGCATCGCTGGTGATACTGTTTCAGATTTTTAGGGTTGGTTCTGTAACGTGGCCAGAATTCAGAACCATAAAGTAGGAGGGCGGGGAATTACAACTGAACTGAATTACTATCTTCGATGCAAAATAGCCGTAGTGATTGTCAAATACTCATGATCTTAGCCTGGTAAATGATCCTTCAGCGTGGTTATTTCTGTACTGAATTTCGGAATCTGTGTTTGCTCCTTGTGAGAGGACGCTGCCAAGATAAGGAGAGGTGTCAACTACTCCATCGATATTTCTCCGGCGTTCGTGAATTGGTGACTGTTGGAAAATCTGTGTTTTATTGGTATTCAGTTTGAGACCAATATTTTCTATTCTGTGGAGAAGGTATTCGGGATTAGCGTTCTTCGGACTGACCTACAACTGCCTTATCGTCACCGTACTGTAACTCAACTAATGTTGCAGAAAATAATAGTCCTTGTTTTATTCTGTTTAAATTAAACCGTTTTTCCAGCCATCCTACATGTTAACTGGTATTCTCTGAGGAAGATCATCTTTGATTAACTGGATGACAGCGGTAACATACAAGGAAAATAGCGTAGGAACAAACATTTGTATCGTTATGAAGTGGCTCACCAATAGTTCGTTATGAATGATAGCTACTATCATTTCTGTGGAAATCCACACAGGGCTACAAGCTTCCGAAAATTTTCACGGTTTACTGAGTCTCATGCTGTAGCGTGGGATCTAGGTCGAGTCGCGTTTGGGCTTTGGGTTGTGCAGAAATGGGGCTCAGTTCAACAATAATTTATTTAGCTTCAAAAACTTCTGTTAACAGAATAGGAATCACTTACTGTGGAGCAATGTAATTCTCTGCAGCCCGAAAGAACGTAAGTTCGACTAGAATAACCAAACACAATATATCGTTTTACAATAACGGAACAAGATCAAATATGGAACAAATACAATTGGGCCCAACCAGGTAAGATATACACTCCTGGAAATGGAAAAAAGAACACATTGACACCGGTGTGTCAGACCCACCATACTTGCTCCGGACACTGCGAGAGGGCTGTACAAGCAATGATCACACGCACGGCACAGCGGACACACCAGGAACCGCGGTGTTGGCCGTCGAATGGCGCTAGCTGCGCAGCATTTGTGCACCGCCGCCGTCAGTGTCAGCCAGTTTGCCGTGGCATACGGAGCTCCATCGCAGTCTTTAACACTGGTAGCATGCCGCGACAGCGTGGACGTGAACCGTATGTGCAGTTGACGGACTTTGAGCGAGGGCGTATAGTGGGCATGCGGGAGGCCGGGTGGACGTACCGCCGAATTGCTCAACACGTGGGGCGTGAGGTCTCCACAGTACATCGATGTTGTCACCAGTGGTCGGCGGAAGGTGCACGTGCCCGTCGACCTGGGACCGGACCGCAGCGACGCACGGATGCACGCCAAGACCGTAGGATCCTACGCAGTGCCGTAGGGGACCGCACCGCCACTTCCCAGCAAATTAGGGACACTGTTGCTCCTGGGGTATCGGCGAGGACCATTCGCAACCGTCTCCATGAAGCTGGGCTACGGTCCCGCACACCGTTAGGCCGTCTTCCGCTCACGCCCCAACATCGTGCAGCCCGCCTCCAGTGGTGTCGCGACAGGCGTGAATGGAGGGACGAATGGAGACGTGTCGTCTTCAGCGATGAGAGTCGCTTCTGCCTTGGTGCCAATGATGGTCGTATGAGTGTTTGGCGCCGTGCAGGTGAGCGCCACAATCAGGACTGCATACGACCGAGGCACACAGGGCCAACACTCGGCATCATGGTGTGGGGAGCGATCTCCTACACTGGCCGTACACCACTGGTGATCGTCGAGGGGACACTGAATAGTGCACGGTACATCCAAACCGTCATCGAACCCATCGTTCTACCATTCCTAGACCGGCAAGGGAACTTGCTGTTCCAACAGGACAATGCACGTCCGCATGTATCCCGTGCCACCCAACGTGCTCTAGAAGGTGTAAGTCAACTACCCTGGCCAGCAAGATCTCCGGATCTGTCCCCCATTGAGCATGTTTGGGACTGGATGAAGCGTCGTCTCACGCGGTCTGCACGTCCAGCACGAACGCTGGCCCAACTGAGGCGCCAGGTGGAAATGGCATGGCAAGCCGTTCCACAGGACTACATCCAGCATCTCTACGATCGTCTCCATGGGAGAATAGCAGCCTGCATTGCTGCGAAAGGTGGATATACACTGTACTAGTGCCGACATTGTGCATGCTCTGTTGCCTGTGTCTATGTGCCTGTGGTTCTGTCAGTGTGATCATGTGATGTATCTGACCCCAGGAATGTGTCAATAAAGTTTCCCCTTCCTGGGACAATGAATTCACGGTGTTCTTATTTCAATTTCCAGGAGTGTAGTTTTAAACGTCGGGCATTCTGCCCTCAACATGCTTGACAACTAAAAGCTTACGAAGGCAGATAATACTTATTTAGCAGCAGAGATCCTCTAACTACACCAACCACACTAACAAGCTATCCAGACATTTACATAAACAAGTTGTTTTCTAGTTACATATATGACAGTTTATTCATTTATGGTAACACAAAAGAAAATCTAAATACACATGAGTGAAATGCTTTTTTATTCCAGTCTCTGATCACAAATGTATTCTTTAGACGATGACCGGTTTCAGTCTGTAATGACCATCTACAGATCTTTTTTACACCATGTCCTAAAGTGATACGGCCGTAATGGCATCGTCAAAACATATAAATATAATCAGCATAGCATCGTCACATAGATTATATTAATATGTTTTGTCGATGCCATTATGGCCGTATCACTTTAGGACATGGCGTAAAAAAGATCTGAAGATGGTCGTTACAGACTGAAACCGGTCATCGTCTAAAGAATTCATTTGTGATCAGATACTGAAATAAAAAAACATTTTATAGTATTGGATCACTGTTTGTACACGCGATTATGTCGCAGTTGGTGACACATGAGTGACTCACTGGTTCAATCACAAGAATTCTGTCTGATTAACAGACGTTGCGAAAAACCATTGACTTCCATTTCATTTGCTTACCGACGCATATGGTATATATTGATACAATTATATCTGCTCATTCGCACTATACACACTGCCGTACTCCCTGCGTGCCATCAACACAAAAAAGAAATCTGCCAGGCGTCCGTTCAGGAAGATGTTTACAAGCAGTGCTAGTGCACGTCCTTTGTAACACATTGCACTGCCTTAAACACCGGGCCACCAGGCTGCAATTGTTAAATGGAAAAGCACATAGGTTCTGCTTCTTATGACCTGCCGAAGCTGTCTCTTGCCTCCATTGCAAAGCTGTGCATCCGACTGGGAAGGACAGCAACCACCCCATCATATCGTTGTCCACACATCAGCGCCACCCCTGCTGACCTTCGTCTCGTCTGGTACCATTCCGCACAGCCAGCTCGTTGAGACCCCGCGGACTTGGACCCACCGAGAACTGTGTTCTTTCGTGTCACCCCAGGAATTCACTGCCCTCCTGGTCCGTCCTCTCTTCCGGCTGCGCTCTCGGCAATCACGTGCCCACCTCAGTCGCCCTCTAGCGGCGCCAGTGCCCCACAGACCAATGACCTAGACCTCTGGCGCCATTTTTTCTGAAACTGACGAACTCTGTCTCCTGAAGCCACACTAGGTTCCTGAAAACAATTACTCCACTAAGACCATAGCATGACTTGCCTGAATTTGAATAATTAGCAACCCCAAACTAGAGAGCTACGATTCCACTTTGTTGTGTCGTGCGCCCACGTTTAATTTCGCTTAATTCCGTTGGATTTGGAATCCCTCTGACCGCAAAAACGCATGGAGCGTTACTGCCGCCGGTTGAGGGCATGTCGTAGAGAGAAGGTAGCTGAGGGCTGCGGCGACCAGGAGGAAAGAAGTGTGTGACAGGAGCGGCGAGGAGCGCAAGTGAGGCGGCGCGTTGTTGTAGCCAAGCGTCTCCCGTGGTCCGTTGACAGGAGTCGTACCTTTTACTCACTGTAGGCTCGACGGAGCCGAGTGTTCGTCGCGGCCGTGAACATTGCTCGTTAATGGCTACTTCGGTGGGACGCGCTGTATTCGGCGTGTCCCCTGCTATTGAAGTTGCAAGCAGTTTGTGTCCATTGTGGTGCCGGGTTGGAGGCCGGTGTGACCTTAGCAAGTACTGGACGCGGTGGCGCTTGCTGGAGGATACTCGTGGGTTTCCGACTACGAATCATCTTCATTACATCCTTCTCTCGGCGCTCTCTAAGCAAGCGTTTGTCAATGGGCGCTAGATTTTACGAGAAATCACAGTGATCATCCGATTAGTGTGCACATTACTTGATGTCGTATAGTGGCTATTTGGACTCCTGATTTTAGAATCTACGGCTATATAATGCAGATGTAGTTCTTCTGACTTACGAATTGTACTTTATAGGCAGTGACAATAGTTGAAGCTAGCTACCTTATTTCTCAGGCATGTCTATAGTAACCTGCTGATTAGTATCACGAGCTCGAGCTCTTTAGTAAAATGTGTGCATCTACAGAAAAAGCTATAATTCTATAGCTTTTTCTGTAGATGCACACATTTTAGCAAAGAGCTCGAGCTCGTGATACTGCGTTTGTAGTATGTTAATATTTACTAAATAATTAACAAGTTGTCTCTCTGTTACAGGGTAAGTGATTTTACCTCTTGTTGACTGTGATATCGTTAAAGATGCCTGAGTACCATTACTGAAATTTTTAATGAAGGCTTCTAGTTCTCTGGTAGCGGCAACCGCCGTCCTATGTTAGTAGAGGAGGAGGAATTATTGCTACTTGCGTCGCCTCTGCCACCGCCTCTTCCATCATAAATTTGAACCCTCATTGTTAGTTATTTTGGCTATTTCGAAGGCAATGGCGTTTTGATAATTACTGGCAATAGCCGATGGTTGATATTTGTGATCGAAACATTTGATAATATGTTTTTCCATTTGTAATATAAATGTATTTTACAAACAGGAAGTGATTTTATACTGTAACAGTTTTGTGGTGATGGCCATCAGTTGGTTACTGAAATTTAGTCTTTTCAGGTAATGCTATTCTAGGATGTTTGCTCTGAAGAAAAATTCATTAGTGTTTTTAGAAACATTAATAAATTCATTATGACTCAGTACCTTTCTACTCAACACCAGCTCCCTATCGCATGTCATTTATTTATTGCACCTTGTGGATACCTTCTTCCTTTCTTTCTTTCTTTTTTTTATAAAATATGGAAACCACCAGAATGCATTGCTTCAGTGTTCCAAATAATTAAAATCGGTTCATGTATGTGTGTCGCAAGTTCCTCAATCTCTTCTTTGAGTTTCCCCTGGTATAATATCAGAATCAAAGGAATTGTGTTGCTTTGCGTGACTGAGAGTAGCCTTAACATTTTCTGATGCCGGTGGGGGAGCAAAATTCTTCTTTGAAGGGCACTTGCTCTATTACCTCTTACACTTGTCTGATTCTTAATTCAGACGGTTTTGAAAATGTTCCTTACAACTACTCATGATGGAGCATAAATCATTTAAAACTGTACTCTTTCCATTGGACCAGATTAGATTTCTACCAAAGGCTGTAGGACCATACATTGCTTTTGTGGAAGAGCTGTCTCATATCTTTATCAGCGAATATTGAAACTCTTTAGCTTTTGGTGTCCGAAATCTATTCTTCAACGCACAGGTAGTTCCTCTTACAACTGCTTTGGAAGACGAAATGTTTCATTCTTGATGTGGGAGACCAATGTGATTTCTTCATTATTTTCATCAAACCAGTGCTGGTGTTTCTTGGTTTTATGTCCTAAGGTTTCTTTGCAGACTTCCAGAACAGTCGTATTCAAGCTCTCGAGCGTTTTGTTTCACCACGATGCCTTTTCTTCGACAGTGCTGATGAAGCTGCTTTCTGTAAGAGAGAGCATTTATATTGGAACACTTTCCAGGCTTTGCCTCTAGCCTGTCCTATAGTAGTAGTTTAATATCTTTTCTTATTCCATACCGAAATGACACACTTCATGTGCGTTGCAGTCTTTTTTTTTTCCAAACTTCAACATGTCCATGTTCTTATGAACAAATACTATAATGCAATTAGAAGTATTACTACCGAGAAAATCTTCTCGATACTGAATTCAATAGTCTGTTTGTTACACCACTAATCTACTTTGCACCAATAATTAGCAAGTAAAAACAAATTGAGAAGTAACATTACAAAGAATAGTTACAAGCTAAAATGATTTGGCAGTAGAAACTATTGGCAACTAACACAAATTTCCATTTTTATGACAGGTAAAATTGTGATATTTGAAGAAATACTTCAAAACCAAGAGCGCATTAAATGTTTATTTTGAATTGATGTCCGCTTTCAACAGTACTTAGCTGTCATCTTCGGTTCCTTTTTTTTAAAAAAAAAAATTGTGTCATGTACTTTTACAGTGTTGAAAATTTAAATAGTTTGGAAATGCAAGCCTACCAGCAGGTAGATCACAACCCAACAGTACGTCATTAATAAAAATACTAGTTATGGTTATGTTACCGTGCAACTTCCGTCGACTACGTGCGATAACACACATGCTCGTGTGGAAATATAAATATTTGACTCTAAAGTATTTCTTCAAGCATTACAATCCGCGTATCGCCAACTGATTAGAAAGTCTGTAATATATAACAGATAAAATTAAGTCATTAAAGAAACTAAGTTCCTTTACAAATACTACGTGTTCCATGGTGGAAGACATCCTTCCGCTTCATGAAACAAGATGGTGCATGAAAGACGAAGTATGTCTTAAGCAGCCACATGGAATGTAACTAGTTTCAGAGATATACCGAATTTCACTTACCATATAACTCCATAACTGAAGAGTTAAAAATATCCTCAAAATAGATCTAATATGTTATACAGCACTTAAATATACATAGCTCGTGATATTTACAAACGCCGTGCAAAACACAACCTCATGTCTCACAACAACAAAAGTGGAAGAAAATACTGGAAACTCTTTGTAGTGATTTCTAGAGCACATTGTTTCATGTAACGATAAAATAATGCACTAGATTGAACATAGACCAGCAAACATCATGTGGTCCTATGTACTCTATCCTCCACGTACAACACACTCCCCTGCTGTGAGGCATATTCTCACTAAACAAGTTCCTCATAAATCGCTTTATTGTTGAAAACATCGTGAACATCGTATAGCTCTTTCTTGTCGACAATTACATAGGCAGTGAGATATAACTGCTTCGAATTATTGTGCTGCCATGATGTTCTGAAGTAATCTTTTTGACAAAAGATTGCGTTGGTAATTTTATACTATGTTCATTATATTTCGAGAGGAGTCTAACACCGCAGGAGTTTTCGCCTCCAATTCCCTTCTTGTCAGTGACGTGTTTCCACGCTCTGTGGGCCTTACTCACTCTAGTATTAATATCGCCAATTATTCTATCTTGGCGATTGATGTCTGACAAGAACTCATCCAGATTTCAATAGAACATTTCTTTGTCATCAGAATTTAAACTGGGAGCACAGGCGCCAATCACTGTGCCATGCAGGTTCCAATTAAACCAAAGTTTTAAAATTATGAGCCGTTCACTAAGCTCATTTGGAAACTACGACATGTTCCTGAGAAACCTGTTCTTGATAGCATAGCCCAATATGTTTATTTTCGGAATTCATTGGCAGTTTTTCTCTTCCTGAAAAAGCAGTATCCTGCACCTAGTACAGTCAGAATACCTTCGTCAACAGTGTGGGTTTCCTGTAGTGCTACTATCTCAGTCTTATAGCATCTTAACTTTCTGTCCGGTCAGAGGCGTCTTGTCACGGTCCGCGCGACTACCCCCCGTCGGAGGTTCGAGTCCTCCCTCGAGCATGGGTGTCTGTCTTGTCCTTAGCGTAAGTTAGTTTAAGTTAGATCAAGTAGTGCGTAAGTTTAGGGACCGATGACCTCAGCAGTTTGGTCCCATAAGACCTTACCACAGATTTCCAAATTTTCTTCTTTCGGGTCTCTTATTTCCTGGGTCATCAGTTAGTAGTCTGACATTCAATGTTGAAAAGTGCAGCTTATTATTTATTCGACCGTAGTGAGGCGATATCATTGGACAAGCCTATCAAGTCGGCAATAAACAATGGCTGACAATGATTAGGACACCTTTTCTAGGCCATCCACATATGAGATGATCACAGTGGATCCTAATTGGGACTCATCAGTCGTAGATGCAGCAGCCGAATTACTTTACAGCCACAATCGTAACAAGACGACGGATCACAAATATATTGCCTCCCTGCCAAAATACGCCCAGATGCTTCAAGGCCTTACAATCCTGCCTCCTCCTCGTCCCTCCTCCCAAATTCTTGATCGCCATAGGACGTTTGGAAGAGAGTTATTATGTCGTTGAAGACTACTGAGAGTAGTTTCGTTCAGGATGAAAGTGATACTGAACGTCAACAAGCGCACCTTTCTTGATGACCAAGGAACAATGTTCAGTGGCAGGCAGATGCAAGACAACTTAAGGATTCTTAGTCTACTGCAGCATTTATTCGCCATTCAAGGTGAGATAGGATTTACTTGCTGTGGTATTGACTGCCAGTGCTTCATTCACCTTTAGGGGGGAAGATTCCCAATGGTAAGAGAGTACCGTAACCACTCTCAACCCATTCACATCCCTACAGAGCTGTAGGTATTTTAGCGGCGACTCCTTGTCCTGTGAGTCATTCGATCGCCAGAGCCTCGTCAGTATAGAGCAGAGTGTACATCTGCAGGTGAGGTAAAGCCAGCGGGGACTCCTGTACAAGTTTTCAGGGCTAAGCTACCTCCAGGAGTAGTGTTTGTTTCACTTTGTTTCTTGAGCTTTCTCTGCAACTGGAGAAGTAGCGCACCATTTTTATCTTTGAAAATGCCCGGGCTCTAAGCGCCGAAAGCAGCCGAGTGGAACGGAAGTCTGCTGCTTGCAAACGCGGTCTTCGGTGTCTGAGGGAGTGTCCAACATGCGGTGACAATGCTTATCCACACTGCACTCTACACGCGCCTTTGGTGTGTAAACATCGCACACGAAGCACCCTGCGAGCCGCAGAAACACTGCCTAAACCCTTTCTGAAGAGAATCGAGGCTGTCAGATCTTCGAAAAAAATGAGATTCACGTACTTCTTTACCTGTTGACATGTAGCTGAGAGCGCAATAATTATTTAGTATGTTTTCCGTTGTTTTAGCGTGTACTATAATTATTTTTAGGTTGAGGTATCATGTGATCACATGAAATAACGTACCAGGTAATTTCCTTGAGCTCTGAACCATCAATCTATGCAAGTTCGAAGAACAGCTGTAAATCAAGAGGCTAGACGGGCCGACTCCTACTTGAACTATTTCGCAGATGGTTAAAAGATAAATAGTTAGTTTAGTAGAAAATTTAACTCCGAACAGAAAGCATGAACGGCAATATGGTTGTGACTTGAATAACTCCGGCCACTGTGAACGAGCGGTTCTAGGCGCTTCAGTCTGGAGCCGCGCGACCGCTGTGGACGCAGGTTCGAATCCTGCCTCGGGCATGGATGTGTGTGATGTCCTTAGGTTAGTTAGGTTTAAGTAGTTCTAAGTTCTAGGGGACTAATGACCTCAGATGTTAAGTCCCATAGTGCTCAGAGCCATTTGAACCATTTGAACTTGAATAACGTCTTATTTTGTTTTCCTTCTTTATTATTTGGACGAGAACTTTCGTGGAAACATTGCGTTTGTGACATTCAGTACTTTCATTACAAAATTAGAAAACACGGGGTTCCATCAACTCACGCGAATAACGCTTTGACCCTCACAAGTTTAGAGAATGTAAATATAGCTGCTCAGTTAGACTGTGGGTACGGAAGGACCGTGGCATTACACATACAAAAAGTTGGCTATAACAGTTTCATCCTAGATCTAATTAGTAACTCTATTCCTTTTCTGTGGTGCGTTGGAATTTGTCCTCAGAGAACAGGATGAGACTGAACCATCTTCAGATGCAGGAGTTATCGCTATGAAGAAAGATGCAACTCATCAAAATGCGTGGCGAAATGGTTTGTTTTATATGTTCATATGGCTTACATGCAGTTTAAAATTACAGATATATGACGTTTGTAATACTGTAGATAACAGCAATATGAAAATACAAAACTACATATGAAACTAACTAAATGTCAATATCTAGGATCATAAAATCCATGTAAGAGCCGTATCATCAGCTTTCATGAGGTCGATCCAACTCGCCTGGTAGAAACGTAAGGGGCATTCATCTCTAATGTGCTTGATTGTCTGGTTCGGAGCGCCATAGTCACAAACTGGAGACTCTGTAGCACCCCATTTGTAAAGAAAGTCTGCGCATCGACCGTGCCCAGTACGAGCTCTGTTCAGTTTGACCCACAGCTGCACGTTGAATTCTGTGCCAGCAGTAGAACATCTATACTTTCGGAACCACTCACGCTCTTCAGGATTTTCAATAAGTTGACAGCTATGGTCGGCGAAATGTTGTCTTCTGCTTATGGGAAGATTTGGCTACGCAGTGGGATGTAGTAGAACAACAGTTATTTCTTTGGACGGACTGGACTACTTCAGAAGAGTAAGTAACATGTACCATATAACGCAGACAATTCTCATTGTATTTTCTCACAAGAAGTTTTAACATTTTTCTTTTTTTAAGTTTTTACCGAAAAATGCGTGTATGTCAGTTGGACTACCAAAGATATGACAATTGACTATGAGTTTTATCTACCTTTTTGATTTGTTATTAATTAACATGTGCTACATTTAACTATATTTAAGGACTATAATATTTTGAAGAAAATGTCTGGTGTAAATAATTAAAATTATGTAGCTTCATTTTGTTACATTTTTTTTGTAATACATTTAAGCTTAAGAAGTTATTGGTGCATAACTCCCATTTATTAATTAATCTTTTCCTGTACCGGTATATACTGTAGCTCATTCAATAGATGCAGGCTTTACTATTCGTGAGTATTATGGGGTGGCTTGCGGTAATTTATCAAAACTGTGTAGATTCACTTTTAGACTTGGAAAGCTAAAGATCTGTGTGGTTTTACATTACTGATCAATTCATCATGTTTATCGCAAAGCTTTTTGAAATCTTTCCCATTCTTTCTTATATAAAGAAGTTCAAGTATATATCTTTACACGCTATGAGCTTGCCACATTTATTTCGATCTGGTTAGTTGTTTATGGTGTTTTTCTACTGCGTTTATTGCTGTTGTCATAGGGTATCGTGAAAGCAGAGGTTTTAACAGTGTTGCAGTATCATCAGAAACGTTTCGCAAGTATGGTACACACACTTATTCAATCAGAGAGATTCTGTAGCTCCATTTGTTTTCGTTATTGCTTTGCTTATTCTTCTTGTGCAAAGCCCGAAACTCTTGTTGTAGTGTTTATTGAACAACAGTATAGAAGAAAATGCGATTGGTTGCGACCAAATGACTGTCAGATTATGAGCCCTGTCGGAATATAAATTTTAAAAGTATTTATACCTTCTTCTGGAACAGATAGAGGGCTTGGAAACACAGAGTAAAAAAATAATACTGAACTGAAACAAGCATGCGATTATTTTAAGGGAACATTGTCAAGAGATCGAGATAAATTTTAAAATAACAAGACACACATACCTCACGTCGGGAATTAGAAGATACCCGAAAATCTGATTAAGATACAACGTGTAGGGATTAAATATGTTGGACGACGACGTGTGAGTATGTGGTCTCGTAAATGGACATGGACATAATATGTGACTAACGAAAGAAAGATGCTTTCGTAAACGAAATAATCTCAAGGGAAAGAAAGTATCCTTGTAGGTTCCGATTAACTGCGTCAGGAGGCAGAAAGTGACCTTCAGGTTAATTCCACAGACAATGCATGGCTGCCTGCGTATCGCAACTCACGTTTATTGGCGAGATGCCGAGGTCAGCCTCAGCCACGTGCCGGCTTTGCCAGAAACAGAGGACAACTTTTTCGACTAACCTCTGTTAGTTACTAGTCACGGTATCGATCAGCTTCTTGATCCTACAAATGCGTAGCTACTGATTTAATGATTACGAAATGTGTTGCTTGAATTCGTCTATTTGTGTTGCTGGGCGCATTTACATGCAACGCTGACCGTATGACGTAAATCGTTCGACCAGTATCTCTCCCGAAATATTAAGCTTTCTCAGGCGAACATCGTCATCGGTTACGTCAGTGCCACAGCCTGACGTCAGCGGTTAAGCTACTTGCTACACTATCTACCCATAAAGACATAATGACTTATGATTAACAATGTGACCATAATTCTGTCAAAACAATTGCTAATGAATGATTAATAGAAAATATGATAGCCTTCATATTTCACTACTTTGCCTGAGTTCGCGATACGTACCAAGGGTTCCGCCATGGTGCGCACTCCAGCGGAGGAATAGAAGGTGGACCATGGTAAACGCCTGCCAGAATGAAGGAGACCGTCCTCAACACAGTGTTCCGGGGTGCTGTTATAATATGGATATGGAGTCACGAACTAATGTTCGTAGACTGCAGATAAATCAGTAACGTACTTATGAACAATTATGACCTACGTCTAGCATTATACTACTAACATTGTTATTTTTTTTCTTACCATTATTGTTAATCTTCTTTCATTATTTTTAACTTTTCTTTGTAGCTAAATAGTTTCTTGCTTTTCGCAATCTTATTCTTATCTTCAAACTATCTCTCTTCTTTTCCTAGATCATTTCTTTTTCATTTACTATTTCTCTTACTTTCAAAAAGTTAATCAGTGTAATTTCGTATTGGGTTCTGGAGCTGTACAGTTAACTACTTACTAAAAGGAAGAAATAATTTTGTTAATTTCCTGTGAACTATAACAATAGCGACAGTGAAATGCCAACTGCATTTATTTCTGGGGCACATAACATAAATAAAAACAACACCTAACAAAAAATAAGTAAAAATATTTCATGGCCAGCTGCCTCTACGTAGCGTGGTGGTTTTGAGACTGCCTCAGTTGCCCAAATCAGTAGGTTGTCTGCACCTCGGGACCAGCCCAGTTTGTCAGTAAACATTGTTGACCAATGACCGACTGTCTCTTTATTAACTTTGAGTTGAGGAGTCCTGTGCAGCAGCGTACGTCACGTTTTGCGACGAAAAGTTGTAGCTTTCATTGTTTTGTTCAGCTCTTCCAAATAAAGCAAACATAATGGTTCAAATGGCTCTGAGCACTATGGGACTCAACTGCTGAGGTCATTAGTCCCCTAGAACTTAGAACTAGTTAAACCTAACTAACCTAAGGACATCACAAACATCCATGCCCGAGGCAGGATTCGAACCTGCGACCGTAGCGGTCTTGCGGTTCCAGACTGCAGCGCCTTTAACCGCACGGCCACAAAGCAAACATAAACATTAAAACGACACCTCAATATCGAGAACATAATACTTACGGGGACAGCGTACGTGACATTCGTTGAAATTTGACATAAAATGTTTTGTACTCCATAATGTACTTTGGATTTTCCTGAATGTTTCAGTATATAATACATTAGAATTAGACAGGTGTGACACCTTCAAATAATATTTTGAATGTTGACATGTGACTGTCAAATTACGCATACACTGCCACAGTTGAGAAGTCATATCTTGGACATACACAGTCTAGAAGGCTGTGCATTGCTTTGTTTTGTGCCTACTGCTACGTCTCAGAAGTTGGCATTATAAACCAAGCTGGGTAACACAAAACTGTCCGATGGCAAGGCAATAAACTGTGCACTAAGACTAACGGACCAAGTAATTGATGAATTACAGGAATATTATGGGAAGACCATTAGAGAGAACTATGACAATTTAGAGAAGATGAAAAGAGCTGTGTGGAGGTGGAGTACTTTCTGTCATCGAGTATCAACCGATGAAAAGCCATCTCATGCTTTGTGTCCACCTCCGCCAAACACTTGGTGTAAATATAGGCAAGCTGAATTTTTTGGCACCCTCCATGTATTTGCACATAAAGATTCTCTTCCTTTGGCAGTAATGGAGGAAATCAAACCTATTTACAGAGATTTGGCAAATCCTGAGCTACTAAAGAACTGTTTACATGGGAAGACCCAGAATGTGAATGAGTCCTTCAACAATGTTGCGTGATGCCGTGTGCCTAAAAATGTATTTGTTGGCCTTATGACTCTAAAGTTAGCAGTGTCTGATGCTGTAATAACTTTTAATGGTGGGAACTATGAAAGACTTAAGGTTCTGGAGAAGTTAGGGGTAAGATTTGAACAGAACATAGCTAAAGGACTGCGGGAACTGGATGAGCTTTGTGTACGTGAAGCAGAGTAAGCTGGTCAGCAAATGACAAACGAAGCAAGAAAGAAAAGGAGGAGGCAAGCACTGGGCTGTTGTGATACTGAAGAAGACACAGACTATGGGCCAGGGAATTCTAATGCATAAAAGACGCAGAAATAAAGCCTGTATAAGAATTAGTAATACAAATGTTTTAAACCTCAATATCTCTATACTACATTTTTTGCAATGAATGACCCGCATGCCGCATGCCAAGTGTGAAATTCAACACATATGGAACTAGAATAATTAAAATATCCTGAGTTTTTTGTTTTTATATTCATTCATTTAATAAATTCTGTCAGAAATTTGAATGTTTCAAAAAAAAAACATAACATGCCCCACTATCTAATTTTAGTAATAATTATACTTCAATGTATCTAGAAAGCTGCATTCAATAATTGTGGAAAATTGTACGTTGGTGTCATAAAAAGTTTCCAAGATAATGGGTCACAAAATTCGATAATTTAACATTGGCGGCGTAGGACATACAATGTCCCCTTAATATTTCTCCACCGTGTCACAACCATCGCTCCTACAATGTTATGGTACCGGCATAATTTCATAAATATAAATGAAATTTATAAATTAGCCCTCCATTAATAATAGAACATATGCAATACGTAAAAGTTATCGATGATGGCGGACATGGATGGGTACTCTGGACAGGTGGTGGTAGGTGGGAATGTGTGTTGGCCTGGTAGCCTGCCGGGGTAGTCTGTGCATTTATGATAAACACTGTGTCCGGATGGTGCATTGGTTACGTTACTGAGGCACGACGTCTTTCTATCAAAATGACTACCGTGTTTCAGCACGGAACACTGAGGAAACAAAAGTTATGGGATACCTTCTAATGTCGTGTCGAACCTCCTTTTGCCTGGAATAGTGTAGCATCTCGAAATGGCATGGACTCAACAATCGTTGCAATTCTCCTGCAGAAATACTGAGCCACGTTTCTTCTGTAACAGACTATAATTCCAAAAGTGTTGCTGGTGCTGACCTCTCGAATATGTCAAATAGATATTCGAAGGGATTCGTGTCGGGCGATCTCAGTGGCCGAATCATTCGCTCAAATCGTCCAGAATGTTCTTCAAACCAATGGCGAATAACTGTGGCCTTGTAACGTGAAGCAATATCATCCACAAAAATTCCATCTTTGTTGGGAACAAGAAGTCCATGAATGGCTGCAAATAGTCTCCATGCAGCCGAGAAAAGCTTTTTCCAGTCAGTGATCGGTTCAGTTGGCCCAGGACCCAGTCCATCCCATGTAAACACAGCCCACACCTTTGTGGAGCCACTACCAGCTTGCACAGTGACTCGACAACTTCGATCCATTGCTTCGTGTGATTCCCGCCACATTCTAACCCTACCATCAGCTGTTACCAGCTGAAGTAAGGACTGAGGTGGCAAGGCCACGATTTTCCAGTCTGCTATTGTCCATATTTCGCCTCAGTGTCCTAACGGATACTTTCTTCGCACGTCCCACATTGATTTCTACCGTTACTTAGCGCAGTGTTGCTTGTCTGTTTGCACTGACAGCTCTACGCAGACTCCTCTGCTCCCTCTCTCGTTAACTGAAGGCCGTCGGCCACAGCGTTGTCCCTTGGCCCTATGGAATACTGAATTTCCTAGCGGTTTCCGTAGTAACGACTTCAAACTAACATTCTGTATTCAAAGTCTATCAATTCCCGTCGTGCGGCCGTAATCAGGTCGGAAACATTTTCACGTGAATGATCTGAATATAAATGATGGCTCCGCCAATGCACTGCTCTTTTATACCGTAAGTACGCGATACTACTGCCATTTGTATATGTGCGTATCGCTATGAAATTATTTTTGTCACGTTAGTGTATGCTGAGGAGCCAAAACATTATTGCCACCTGCTTATTAGCGTGGTAATCCACCTTGGGAACGCAGCTCAGCAGCGACTCTGTTTGGCGTTGCTCCGACAAGTCTTTGGTAGGTTTCCGCGGGAGTCGGCCGAAGTGGCCGAGCGGTTCTAGGCGCTACAGTCAGGAACCGTGTGACCGCTACGGTCGCAGGTTCGAATCCTGCCTCGGGCATGGATGTGTGTGATGTCCTTCGTTTAGTTAGGTTTAAGTTGTTCTAAGTTCTAGGGGACTGATGACCACAGCAGTTAAGTCCCATAGTGCTCAGAGTCATTTTTTTTCCGCAGGAATGGGACCGCTTGTATAAGCACAGGTCACGCTATTCTCGTAAACTACGGGTGTGGACTGGACCCGACGTCGTCTCAGACGTATTTCATCGGTTTTAGATTAGGCAAATTTGCTACGAAACATCAATGTGGGTTCACTGTTATCTCCTTAAAAAGTGGCTGCCAGGACGCTCTCATAGTTGGGGAAGACATCAAACATGAATCGTGTGTCTGTGCTACGGTGCATGTTTCGAGTAGCCGTTCGCTTGCATGACAACGTGTCTGGACACAATCTCCGGTCTGGTGTAACAAGAAACGTAATTCATCCGACCAGGCAACTCATTTCCATTGATACATGATCCAATGTCGATAATCCTGTTCCAAAAACAATCGTAACTGACAATATAAAGTCGTCAACATGGGAACGCGCAGTGGTGGTCTGCTGTGAAGCCACATGTACAACAATGTGCGCTGAACAATGTGCTCGTTCCATGTGTCCTTTGTTGAAGAAGCTTATGTTAGTGGATTTCTTCATGTGTAGCCCATATTGTCGCTATAATGATTCCCTATTTGTCTCTGCTGTATTTATGTACTTTTCATTTCGCTTCACGTGTCCGCAACCCCAGCAAGCAATGATCATAATTTTTTCGCCCATGGATGTCATTGACATTACACGCAACTGTCGCCTTTCTGTTCTTAACTGTGTTAAGGCACATGTTATATCGTCAGACTAACTCACACTCTCACTTCACCTCAAGATATTCTCAGTGAGCAGTCCAAGCCAAAAAACAGATTCTGCAGATTTTTCTTGAGCTCTCCACTTATGTTGAACGCCACATGGACACCACTCAGAGTTCTGAGGAACCATATGCTTACTTGTTCCAAATAGCTGACATAGAAGAAATGAAGAAAGGTGCAAGGCAAGTCAGCACACTATACGAACACTCATCTTCTAAACTGAAGAGCCAAAGAAGCTGGTATAGTCATGATTATTCAAACACTGATATATGTAAACAGGCAGAATACGGCGCTGCAACGCCTATGTAAGACACCAAGTTTCTGGTGCAGTTGTTAGATCGGTTACTGCTGCTACAACGGCTGGTTATCAAGACTTAAGTAAATTTAAACGTGGTGCTATAGCAGCCACACGAGCGATGGGCCACGGCATTTCCGAGGTAGCGATGAAGTGGGTATTTTTCCGTACGACCATTTCACGAGTGTACCGTGAATATCACATCAACATCAAATCTTCGGCATCGCTGCGGCCGGAAAAATATTCTGCAAGAACGGGACCAGCGACGACTGAAGACAATCGTTCAAAATGACAGAAGGGAAACCCTTCCGCAAATTGCTGCGGATTTCAATGCTAGACATCAACGAGTGTCAGCATGCGAACCGTTTAACCAAACATCACCTATATGGGCTTTCGGAGCCGAAGGGCCACTAGTGTATCCTTGAAGACTACTGCAGGACACAAAACTTTACGCCTCGCGTGAGCCCATCAACAATGACATTGGACTGTTGATGACCGGAAACATGTTGCCTGGTGGACGTGGACGTGATGGACGTGTACAGCTATGGAGATAACATCATGAATCAATGGACCGTGCATGTCAGCAGGGAACTGTTCAAGCTGGTGGAGGCTCTGTAATGGTGTGGAGCATGTGCAGTTTGAGTTATATGGGACCCCTCATACGTCTAGATACGACTGTGATAGGTGACACGTACGTAAGCATCCTGTCTGATCACCTGCATCTATTGATGTCCATCCATTCATGTCCATTGTGCAGTCCGACGGACTTGGGCAATTCCATGAGGACAGTGCGACACCCCACACGTCCAGAATTGCTAAGAGTGGCTCCAGAAACACTCTTCTGAGTTTAAACACTTCCGCTGGCTCCCAAACGTCCTAGACATAAACATTATTGAGCAAATCTGGGATGCCTTGCAACGTGCTGTTCAGAAGAGATCTCCAATCCCTCGAACTCTTAAAAGATTTATGGACAGCTCTACACGCTTCATGGTGTCAGCTCTCTCCAGCCCTACTTCAGACTTTAGTTGAGTCCATGCCACATCGTGTTGCTGCACATCAGTGTGCTCGCGGCGGCCCTACAAGATATTAGGCAGGTGCACCAGTCTCTTTGGTTCTTCAGTGTACTTCTCCTCCTCCTCTCCAGGCATTAGGCAAAATTGTCTTTTACAGTACCCATTTTTGCTGGAGCTGTCCTCTATCTCTTTCTCCTTAACATTTACATTTTCTAACCTTTAAGAGCAGTCTCTCACTCTCTATTCTTGAGACCGATGACCTCGCTGTCTGCTCTCCTCCCTCAAACAACCCCCCCCCCCCCCCCCAACTCTCCATTCTCAGTAGATGTTCTTTCCATTTTGTTTTATAATTTAGAAATTTATCATTTAGGCTACAAAAAAATTAGTTCTTCTCTAATACCTTGTGTCCTTAGCCTCTATTCCATTGGACAATCCTTAATTCTTCTCAGAAATTTTATTTTTTGTACTTGAATGTGGCTTGGCTGGGTTTTGCTAACCACCCAGGTTTCGCTTCCATAGAGCAGGGTGGGGACTGAAACAATTTTATAGGATTAAATTTGAGTATCTTTCTTAGTTTTCTTTCATTTTTAAAGTTTCTGCTATTTGTTCCATATCTACAGCTGAGTTTATTAAGGTTAATTTCTATACCTTTGCTGCACCCATATGTCATCTCGCTTTCTAGGTAACTGTAGTGGTTACATATCCAAAATCCGATCTGTCATTATTTTTATCCTGACCTTTTCTTTCTCAATGATGGTAATTTTCGCAGTTTTTCCTTTTGAGATTTACATGTCAAATTTTGCACTTACTTGTTTCAATAAGTAAATCCCTTTCTGAAGATCCTCGTTTTTATCTGCTAAAAACTGTATCGTCAACACATAGTAAGTTATTTAAAAGCGCTCTGCTATCCAGGTTCCTCATGGAGCACACCAGTTCTGTTATGCTTTTAAAACTTATGTTTAATATCGTAGCATGTATACTGTATGCTGAGTCCAGTAAACTTATTCCTTTTCAGTTACTGCACAGGGGTTTATTTTCTTTTTTAAAAACTGGTATCACTCAAAAATCTTTCAATCATTGAGGATACTCTTGCTCTTCAAACACTCGTTTAAGATATGTAGCAGTCACACATGCGGCGTCATTCCTCCATATTTTAGCATTTCAGCGTTAGTACCACCTTTCCCGTCGCTTTTCTGTTCTTAACTGTGTTAAGCCACATGTTATATCGTCAGACTATGTTTCGTGTAATCCCATCTCATCTATTGGCTCAATTTCACTCCTTCGTGCTGTATCAACAAACCACAATCCTTTGTTGGAATTTACCCATCGTTCATCACCAGTACTATTTATGTGCACCTTTTTTTTCCTGTTGTCTTTTTTAAAACCTTATATGCCATCTGCTATTCCCGTGAACCTCATTCTTGATGTTAGAGACAAATACATCCCATTGTTCCATGTGTGCCTTCCTGTTTTTTTTTTCTTTCTTTTGTTTTGGTGCATCAGTTTGATGCAGCCCGCCGAATTTCTCTCCTACGCCAACCTCTTCATCTCCGAGAAGTACTTGCAACCTACGTCCTCAGTTATTTGCTGCTACAGTTTTTGAACTTTACAGCTTCCTCTAGTACCATTGAAGTCATTCCGTGATGTCTTAACAGATGTCCTGTTATCCTGTCCCTTCTCCTTATCAGTGTTTCCCACATACTGCTTTCCTCTCCGATTCTGCGCAGAGCCTTGTCATTCCTTACAGCAACAGTCCACCTAATTATCAACATTCGTCTGTAGCACCACATATCAAATGCTTCGATTCTCTTCTGTTCCGGTTTTCCCACAGTCCATGTTTGACTACCATAGAATGCTGTGCTCCAAATATACACTCTCAGAAATTCCTTCCTCAAATCAAGGCCTATTTTGATACTAGCAGACTTCTTTTGGCCAGGAATCCTCTTTTTGCAAGTGCCAGTCTGTTTTGATGTCCTCCTTGCTCCGTCGGTCATTGAATACTTGGCTGCCTAGATAGCAGAATTCCTTAACTTCATCTGTTTCATGACCATCAATCCTGACGTTAAGTTTCTCGCTGTTCTGTTTCGGCTGCTTCTCATTACTTTCGTCTTCCTTTGATTTAATCTCAGTCCATATTATGTACTCATTAGATTGTTCATTCTCCTGCAATTCATCTTCATTTCCACTCAGGATAGCAATGCCATCAGCGAATCCCATCACTGATATGCTTTCAGCTTGAATTTTAATTCCACTCATGAACATCTCTTTTATTTCCATAATTGCTTCTTCGACGTACAGACTGAACAGTGGGGGCGGAAGACTGCAACCCTGTCTTACACTCCTTTTATTCAAAGCACTTCGTTCTTGGTCGTATAATCTTATTATTCCTCTTAGCTCTTATAACTATTGTATATCACCCGTCTTTTTCTATAGCTTACACCTAATTATCTTAGAATTCCGAACATCTTACACTATTTTACACTGTCGAACGTTTTTTCCAGGTCGACAAATACTACGAGATTGTCTAGATTTTTCTTTAACCTTGCTTCTGTTATCAAGCGCAACGTCGGAATTGCCTTTCTGGTGCCTTTACTTTTCCTGAAGCCAAAATGACCGTCGTCTAACACGTACTCAATTTTCTTTTTCATTCTTCTGTCTGTTGTTATTGTCAGCAACTTAGATGTTTGAGCTGTTAGCTGATTGTGCGATAATTCTCGCACTTGTCATCTATAGCAGTCTTCGGAATTGTGTGGATGACATTTTTCCGAAATTCTTATAGTATATAACCAATCTCATACATTCTACACACCAACGTGAATAGTCGTTTTGTTACCACTTCCCCCAATGATTTTAGAAATGGAATGTTATCTATCCCTTCTGCTTTATTTGCTCTTAAGTCCTTCAAAGCTCTTTTAAATTCTGGTTCTAATACACGATCCCCTTTCTTCTCTAAATCGGCTCCTGTTTCTTCTTCTATCACGTCAGACAAATCTTTCCCCTCATAGAGCAGTGTACTCTATGCGCTCTCTCCACTGCATTTAACAGAGTAATTCCCGTTGCACTCTTACTGTTATCACCCTTTCTTTTAATGTCACCGAAGATTGTTTTGACTTTCCGGTATGCTGAGTCTGTCCTTCCGACAATCATTTCGTCTTAGCTTCCTTGCACTTCGTATTTATTTCATGCCTCCAACATTTTTGTACTTTCTCCTTTCATCGATCAGTTGAAGTAATTCTTCTGTTATCCATGGTTTCTTCGCAGTTACCTTCTTTGTAAGTATGTTTTCCTTCCCAAGTTCTGTAAGGGCCCTTTCTAGGGAGGTCCATACTTCTTCAACTGTACTGTATTCGGAGCTATTCCTTATTTCCTTAGAAAACTTCAACCGTATCTCATCATTCCATAGTACTTCCGTATCCAACTTCTTTACGTATTGATTCTTCCTGAATAATGTATTAAGCTCCAGCCTACTCTTCATCAATACTACAATGTGATCTGAGTCTATATCTGCTCCTGGGTACTCCTTACAATCCAGTATCTGATTTCGGAATCTCTGTCTGACCATGATGTAACCTAACTGAGGTCTTTCCGTATTACCCGGTCTTTTCCAAATATACCTTCTCCTCTTTTGATTCTTGAACTGAGTATTCGCTATTACTAGCTGAAACTTGTTACAAAACTCAATTAGTCTTTCTCCTCTCTCATTCCTTGTCCCAAGCCGATTTTCTCCTGTAACACTTTCTTCTGCTCCTTCCCCTACAACTGCATTGTAGTCATGGGGGCCCATTAGATTTTCATCCCCCTTCATATACAGTTATACCCTTTCAGTATCCTCATACACCTTCTCTATCTCTTCATCTTCAGCTTGCGACGTCGTCATGTATATCTGAACTATCGTTGTCGGTGTTGGATTGCTGTCGATTCTGATAAGAACAACCCTGTCACTGAACTGTTCACATTAACACACTCTCTGCCCTACCTTCCTATTCATATCGAATCCTACTCCGGTTATATCATTTTCTGCTGCTGTTGACATTACCCTATAAACATCTGACCAGAAATCTTTGTCTTGTTTTCAATTCACTTCACTGACTCATACTATATCTAGATTGAGCCTTTGCATTTCCCTTTTCAGATTTTCTAGTTCTCATGGTAACCTCCCCCATGGCAGTCCCCTCCTGGAGATCCGAATGGGGGACTATTCCGGATTTTTTTGCCAATGAAGAGATCAACATGATATTTTTTTAATTACAGACCACATGTCCTGTGGATACACGAAACGTGTCTTTAATTCAGTGGTTTCCATTTCCTTCTGCATCCTCATGCCGTTGATCATTGCTGATTGCTCTGCGTTTAGGGGCAGTTTTCCACCCCTAGGACAAGAGGGTGCCCTGAAACTCTGTCCGCTCCTCCGCCCTCTTTGACAAGGCCGTTGCCAGAATGAGGGTGACTTCTTATGCCGGAAGTCTTCGGCCGCCAATGCTGATTATTAATCAAAATTTAAGCAGCGGCGGGATTGGAAAAAAATGGCTCTGAGCACTATGGGACTTAACTTCTGAGGTCATCAGTCCCCTAGAACTTAGAACTACTTAAACCTAACTAACATAAGGACAGCACACACATCCATGCCCGAGGCAGGATGCGCACCTACGACCATAGCGGTTGCCCGGTTCCAGACTGAAGCGCCTAGAACCGCTCGGCCACTCCGTCCGCCGGCCGGATTGGAACCCTGCACCGAAGACATTTTGATTAGGAATCAAAGACGCTATCCTTTTTTTTCTTCTATTTGGTTCGATATAGTTCGTTGCGTTTCGTCTGGGCGGACGTCACAAGACATCCGTTCAAGTTGATCGTTGATTCCTTGACTCAGTTTTTTTATTACAGAGAGCACGCAGCCCTCTGACCGAACACGACCGCTAGATTACGGGTGCAACGTCAGCATATGATTGATATAAAGTAAGCATTCACACAGAAAAACGGGTGAGGGAAACGATTGAGGCGTTCAGTTAGGAAATACTATGATGCCATGCGACTTACTCTACAGACTTGTCTCCATCCGATTATCATCTATTTGCCTCACTGGGACGCGGTCTCGCTGAACAACGCTTCAGTTTGTATGAAAATGTACGAAATTGGGCTCGCACGCTCGCTGACTGGTTCGCTTCAAAAGAAGAACCGTTTCTTTTTGTTTTGCGTGGCATTCATAATCTGGTGGGAGAAATGTGTAAATAGCAGTGCAGATTATTTTGAATAAAATTTTTCTTACCAGTTTTAAACAACAGACGCGTAATTATTGAAACCAAATTCCGATTTCAAACTTTTACACGTGGTAGGCCATGTTGTTTTGTCAGGTTATCTGTGATTCATTTGCTTGTAAACAGAATCATGAGTTGTAAAGCACAAACCTGAAACTGCAACTGTCTACAAGAAAATTGTGAAACTGAAATATGAATTTAAACGGACACGCATGCATTCCGTTTACTTTTGGAGGTTTTTTGCTTCCACCTAACAGCGTGTAAGAGTAAAAGAGGAACAAAACACCGTTCTCTTGAGCAAGTGTGAATAAATAAAACTCATTTACTTTATATACTTTCAACTGAATGCACATTAGCATATCTATACATATTACATGTCACCCCTACATCTCATAAAGTGGCGCTAACTACATAAATATTCATAGGCTCTATCTACAGGAACAGACGACAGACTTTTGACGTTTGTTACACTATTCTACAAGAAG
Source organism: Schistocerca americana (assembly GCF_021461395.2). Lineage (NCBI taxonomy): Eukaryota > Metazoa > Arthropoda > Insecta > Orthoptera > Acrididae > Schistocerca > Schistocerca americana. The sequence continues at coordinate 437,449,826 of NC_060119.1, read as the reverse complement.
TGTAGCCATTTAAAGATGGGCTTAATGGCTCAGAAGCAGTCATTGCAATAACAAAACTTCTTAAAAGTATTTGTGGCTGGTTGAAATCCCCTCAGCAATCTTCTCTCCCAGTTTGGCTCTGTAAATAATGTGTATTAATCATCTGTTTCTGCAATTTATTCTTATTGTTCCCAGGATTTGTCACGCATGATACCAGCTCAGGTGACAGAAGCCTTCCTCTGAATAACTTTCTATTTGTGCAGTATTTGTCTGAATGGTGTATAAAGTGCTGATAAGTGCTGTACGGGTGATGAGACAGCGTTCCATTTGGATAGTCTGAGGCGTCTATCCAAAGACTATCTGTAGCGCCACACTTGCGCTGTTTCCAAGGTTACTGTAATGGGCAGCCAGACTGGCCCATATGACAGCCAGCCACAACCGAATGATATCTAGATCTCTGAATTTCCCTCGTTTAAATCTACAGTCCCTTTTCTGTTCCATTCAAATTCTAAGTAATGATAGTGCTAAGTTTAAAAAGGAACAAGGCAATTCCAAACGTCGTGTGAAAAGCAGTTAAGCAAATAGATCATATTGGGAAGTCCGTCCAATCGCTTGTTTCCTTATAATGTAACTGAATTTACATTTATTCCTTCACATAATACCTATTGATGTTACGATAGAATCTAAGTTACTTGTTAAAAGAACAACCAGTCTCATAAAACGAGTATGTGCGATTGTAGGTGTCTGGAACGATATTGTCTGCAGGGATACGTCCGATTTCATTATTCTAACGCCTGGGATTTGACACTACTGAAACAAGTGCGTTTATTACATCTTCTTTTACAGCCGCTTCATGTTCATCTTGCCCGTATAAACATCGTTGGTCCATATTCTGTTCCACAATAACTGCTCGACGGACTCGCAGTCGTCCAGAATGACATAAACAGCAGGCAACGCGTTATAACTACGATCTTCCAGTGTGAAGGTGATTAAGCACGAGCCATGCTCCATTTACTCAGAGTACTCAGGCGTATTCTTGCTGATACGAATATTCTGTGATAAACACGTCAAATATAGGATACTTTTTACCGCCTGCTATATTATTTTCACAGTCAAATCACAAGATCTTTGAAAAACATCCTATTCGAAATTAAATGTATGTATCCTATAGAGAAAGTAACTCTGAATCTCTGCAGTGATGATCTATCGAATTTAATATTATCATATTATATATTGTGTGAGAATGATTAGAGTTTCGTCTTTTCCTGTATCTAATGAAATTATATGCAAAATGTCAGAATATTCACATGGACTCCGGTTAACTGGAACTTTTTCTTCATTATCTAAGTAACCTACAGTGCTCAGTAAATTAAACTGCTAACGTGTTAGTAGGTTTAAATACTTTCAGTTTTGGTTTCCAAACCTTTTCACCAAGGTATTTTTTATTGGACAGAATGTTTGGTTCCTGACATCCTTACATAGTCTGATGAGTCGCTTTCTGAAAAGCTTGGATGTTCCTAAAGGTGTTGAATACACTTGGAGACGAACTGGGTATTAACATATAAATAAAAAAATTAATGTCATTCAGCTGGTGGTTACTGAATATTGATCTAAAACTAAACATCAGCAAATGTAGCATGTAAAAGAACATGTTTTTCTCGGTGCCTGAGGCATGGATATGGGGACAGAATGGAAAAGGCAAGACCGCTATTTAGCAAAATGACAAAATCACTGGTAGTGGGCGTTGTTTATAGAGAGAGAGAGAGAGAGAGAAATTCCTATAGTCTTATCGGTAAAATCGTCTGGAAAATACAAGCACTATTTAGCGCGAATTGTAACACAGATGCGATGGAAAGCATCAAATATAAAATTTTTATTTATTTGTTGCATGTGTTGCACAGCCTAAAATAAGAAATTTTACGCTTTATTTTTACACATGAAATCGAAATTCTTCATAATGAGAAGGTAAAAGGATAGTACCAGGTCTTTGGAACAGGTCAGACGGCGCTGGTTCCAAAAGCAAGTAATTCTTGTACCGTGTTTCTCAACGAGTATTATGTAGATTTGTCCTTGACTTTCAGGAGATTATCTATATCTAGTAAGGAACTGTAACATCTTCCCTTGTAAGTGCACACCATGATCACATATGGATACGCCTTGATTTCACCACTGATATCATTCAGTATCACTCAAGTATTGCCACAGCTCTTGGTTTCAACAACGCTGTTCGGTGTTCGTCGCCGTGAAGTCAAACAGCATGTTCTTAAGATTGAGGCATTCGTCGACGATAATCTGTTATTGTACCTACAACATTTCCCGACATTTCAGATTAACAGAAATCTTATCTTTTTTGACTTATCTTCCATGTAGTTCCTAGCATGGTGAATGAAAATCGATTGAGCCGTTTCGACAGTTTATCTGTTGCACATGTCTGACGTGTAACAGTCTAGTTTCGGTGCATGAGATTCGTCATAATGCTGTGTCAATTGTTTCCGTTGATGGAGTTTTGTGAAGCGAGTAAGGGCTGACAGCCAACGTGGACAACCGAGGAACTCCATGGGCCCGCCGAACTTTACATCGAATGTCTCCCCTAGGTGACACTGTGAGGAGTTTTGTGATTTAACGAGTGACATTGCCCCATGGCTTAGTAATGATGAAGAGAATACCAACACATCTCTTTCTCTCGCTGTAAAGATAATGTAGATATTTTTACATTCACAACACTAACAAAGGCGGACACACAAAGACAATCAAAACACAGCTAAACAGAATCAAGTCCGAAAGACATGCAAGTTCGAGTATGACAAATAGGCAAGCCAAGGTTGAGATTCGCTCTCTCTCTGAAGAGACCAAGAGAGCGGTTACCACCTACTGACCCCTACAAAGCACCGCATAGACCCGGATTGGAATCTTTGATGTTGGGGTGCTGGCTACAGATAACACGGGTACCCCTGCAGAAGGAGTGTCATAAGAAATCGGAGGCTGTGTGATGATAAACGAACGTCCTACGCCATCACAAACATTTCTTTCTCCACAATGATTCGAACCTCCCATTGCTGAGTGCTGACCTAGCGCGCGTTGAAGACTTCCACCAAGGAGGTGGGAGGCAAGAATTACACGGCCGGGAATCCCATCATTAAATGTCTTTTCGCTCTGGTTGTCTGCGTCTTGGCAGTTTCTTGCACACTTACGTCAACAGCACTTAGCACGATGCTGTCACAAAAGTGCAATTCGAGTGACAATTTGGCGCAGCACGAGGTTTTGCGACACACTAATGGCTGGATGAGTGTGACAGGCTGATATTTTGTGCTAGCCAGGGATGTCCATGAATTTATGAACAGATCAGGCACGTTTTTCATACCACAAGAACTACATAATTTCATTTGCTTCATTACAGATTTTGTAGGGAAAAATGATATCTATTTATTGTAGTGCAAAATGAAAAATTCGTTTTTGATTTTAGTAAACAGGCTTCAATATGTCATTTTTTGCACAAATACAACGTAAAAAGCGCTAGGTGAAATACGCCGATTGAACACGATAAATTACTGAAGAGGAAAAGAGGCTTTCAAACCTTTGAAATCCACTTTAGACATATGGCACGATGTAAGACACACAGAGAATATTAACGAAGCTGTATTAAGTCAACGCTCAATGTCACAATACATCAATAGTTGTCAGCTACATAAAGAAAACACATTCTCTCTCTCTTGTTTTGCAGCGGTCCCACACTATATACGTAGACGTATAAGTGATATCATACAACAAACACTTGACAGTGCTGTTCATATTCACCATTGGTTCAGTCAAGACAGCGCAATGTGAATTTTCAGTTATACAGAAACAGATTACAAACAGTTAAATTATAATATGGGACAGAATATTATTATCAATGAGACTTAAATTATTAACAATGAAACCGGTGTAATATCTACGCCTATATTTCGTTCAGATTCATATTCGTGACAGCGTTGTGTGTGGAATGCGAATGAAAATTCTCGTGATATTAATAAAAAAGACTTCATCGATAATAAAATAATAAATAAAATTATTGTCAATGACATAATTTAATATTATGTAACAAATTATATTTCAGACAAAACTCATGGAAAAAGATCATTTTGCATCTTTTGTTATGTATAATTCTTCTAGAATAATCCTTCTTCTTGTTCGAACTGTTGTACAGATAGGATGTGACTGATGTCTCGTAACACAGAGATCTGTAAAAAAATTGTATTATGTTGCTAATGTAACATTTGAAATATAGAGTTTATATGTCATTGAAATGAATATTCTTTTTTGGAGTTTTATTTCATTGTGATTCTCGTCCTATATAAATGTTAAGCTTTCTGATCAGTTACAAAAGAGCGCAGCCATTAGCGATATTGATCTACGGCGCAGTTTATTGGTAAATGTTGAATAATAAGCTATTAACATTGAGAAATATTTTCAAATGTTCCTTCATATAGTAAAGGTACAAAAATAATTTTATGTATATTATTTGTTAGTAGTAAAACAGTGCCTGAAGGAGAATCGATAAGCGATTGTCTTATGATAGCCGCCATCGCAGTGAAATATTGCAGCGGCAGTTCTAAATTGATATTCTATACAAACATAAATATTGTTGCTCATAATTGCGATAATAATTGTGTATTGGTGACCCAGAACCGACTCAGAGGTAATAAATTCCAGTTAGACTGTGAATAATCTTTAAATGTACTGAACTTAGGTCAATGCTAACAGCAACTTACGTGATACCAATTATTATATACCGATGTGTGAAGCCTCGTTATTTCGTAACAACTTCTATGAAAACTTTCGACAGGAAACAATACATTGGTGTTGTGTGCGTGTGGTATTGTGTGACAAAACTGTTCATTTTGCTTAAAGAAAAGTGTTGCCACCTCGAATAATGGTATCGTTACATTCGATAGACACGCAATTACTAATGAGACTATTATGTAACAGCACTGAAAATTACTAAAAATCATTAGTCTTGTATAGTTCAGATTACTTATCATACATTTTGCATGTTTGGTGGTTTGTATGATTACTTATGTGAATGAACTTAGTGCCATTTCGACTGCTTGACAGACAACATTGCTACACGTTCCTAGGTGAAGATTTCTTTCACAAAATAACTATCATTAGCGGAGAAAAGCAGTGATTAAATAAACACTCATGTTACATTAATAATAAGTAACTGGTTTTGTTGTAGTCTAGTGAAAAATAGCACAATACTCTACGATACGCGTCAGCGATTATTTCTTAACACATTAGCAAAGGAGAAAAGGAATGCGGTTGAGAACTTCATTAAAAGTTCCATACATACATTTAAAGTAATGTCTACGACAATGTTTGATTCTCTTTTGAATCTATGGAGTTGTTCAGACGCACACCATCAGATGTTGTCCTAGCCACACTGGCAATAATGTCGATATGTTGCCATCTTCTGTGCAGAGACGGTTTTATGGCCGGTGCTTCACATCCTCAACCAACTGTTCAAGTTGCACTCTCGCGCAGCTGTTATAAAAACAGACAATTTAGAATCAGCTTGGACATCTTATGCAAATCAATGAGTGAAGATAGTAGGCTTACAGTAGCTTTAACACCTTCTCAATTAAAAATGTCCGAACATGTTCAAAATTCCAAGAGGGCTCTCTAGCTCTGACAGGATCTGTTGATTTTAACAGTACTTTCTGGTTACAACTGCACTGATCGGCCAGAACACTATGGCCACCTACCTAATAGCACGTGTCCACCAGATGTGTTCGATCGGGCTCAAATTTGCCAGCACATCAACTGCAACTCGGCACTGCGTTTCTCAAACCACCCGATCACGCTCCTGGCACTGTGACACAGTTCATTATCTTGTTGAAAAATGCCACTGCCATCGACAAACAATGTACAATACTCCACTGGACCCATGGATGCCCACGTGAATGTTCCCCAGAGCATAAGGTAGCCGCTCCCTGCTTGTCTCCATCCCGCAGTACAGTTGTCAAGGAGCTGTTCCCCTGGAAGACGATGGATTCGTGCTTTCCCATCGGCGTGATGAAGAAGGTATCGGGATTTTTCAGGCCATGCAACGCTCCGCCAATGCGCCTACGTCCAGTGCCGATGGTCACGTGCCCGTTTCAGTCGTAGTTGGCGATGTCGTGGTGTGGACATTGGCACATGCATGGGTCGTCGGCTGCGGAAGCCCAACGTTAGAAGTGTTCGGTGCATTGTGCATTCAGACACACTTGTACTCGGACCAGCAATAAAGTCTGATGATGGTCCGCCACAGTTCTCCCCCTATCCAGCCTGCCCAGTCTACGACGTCCGACATTTGTAATCAGGATTGGCCGTCCATCTCCACGACTTCTGGGCGTGGTTTCACCTTGGTTTCGCCTCGTGTTGAAGACACTCCCCACAACACTCCTCGAATACCTGACAAGTCATGTAGTTTCCGAAATGCTCCTCCCGAGTTCCATCACAATCTGCCTTCGGTCAAACTCTTGCAGATAGCACTCTTTTCCCATTCTGTGCCGGACATCACTCTCACTGGTACTACATGCGCTGTGCGTATGTCTGACCAGCAACTATTCTTTCGTTAGGTGACGCTACTATCACCTGGACGGGTTTATATCGACGGTAGGTCGGTGGTCATAATGTTCTGCCCGATCAGTGTATAACGCTTATCTGAAATGTTATTTCAAATATATATTTACAGAATTTATACTAATAAATCAATTTCTCTCATATATTAATTCGTTTTTAATAATTTCGACATCACTTGCTCATACAGAAATTACGGAATTCTTGTACCTAATACCCCCGCAGAATTTTTAAATCCGTTTCTTAACCATCTTCGGGGGGGGGGGGGGGGGGGGGGAGGGGGGAAGTCTGACGGTCGGTGGGACGCAATAGTACGTTTGTGCCATCCTTCATACTGAGTCCTGCCCGCACAAACTCGCATGCAGTGGATATGAGTATATTGTCTGTCTCCTGCGACAGATACATGACCCACATTTACAATCAGCCTATGTTTTCAATGTACACGTTGATTTTACTAAAAAATGCCACTGCTCTTAATTTTGAGTTTTAGCTAGCTCTCTGTAAGTAGTATCATACGAGCTCCAATGTATATTTGGACTGTTCCAAACTCTGGAACTTTGTTACTGTGCTCCAGCAATCGATCACCAGAATTTTAGTCTTCTCATTTTCAGGAGTCAATTTGTTTTGTGTTATACTATTATATTGGGTACTCATACAACTGTAATTGGATGGAGAGTCATCTAATCTAAAAACCTTGTGTGCAGCCGACACACATTCGGCCACCTGACTACCAGCCTCTGATTTCTAGTGCACCCCTGATTACGTAGGGGAACCCTACAATTCTCAATCCTATGGTACGAATTCTGGAAGTCACATTCTAGATTTTCGTGACACCTTCGAAGTATCTGATTCAAGCCTTCCACTCTACTGAGAACCAGAAAGCGACCGTCAGTTCTGGGACAATGCTGCAGATTGTGAGTTCGTTGAAACTCCGTGAGCAAGGCCATTCTTCTCCGCCTTTAGTACCAGTAGCTGGAATGAAGCAAGTATTACCTGTTTGTCGTCAAGATCTACGTTAGACAGCTCCAGCAGGCGGAAACACAGAAAGCTTCGAATTGTATTCCAGTTTGGCACGGCAAGTAAACTGAGAACTGTTACCTAACTGTAAGACTTTGGAGTCAAGAAATGGTTATGTTTAAATAAATAAAAAGAGACAGAGCTGTGGTTCTTATAAGATTCAGAGATCTATCGGAGAGGTAGTGGAAGAAATGTTCACAGGTAGATCAAAAATATAGGCAAAATGACAGCAGTAGTTAAGTTCGCTTATGACAAGACGGTTCGGTGAAGTATTGCTTAGATGCGCTTGATTCGTAGTATCTTGAGGGCAACTGTGGAGCTGAAATTTGGAGCTTTCGTTTCGTTCTATGGAAGAACACAGGTCGGGCGGTAAGTATCTGATAAATTATCTTATATTTATAGATGTTTGTAGTTTCTTCTGATGTTGGGGCACGAAAAGGCTCTGACCTGTTATTGGGATAGGGTGGTGTTTAACAGGTTCACGCTTTCTGCGCTTCCAAAATCAGTTCAGGGGAATAACAAAATGATTCCGTCAAGTAATTCGCCACTTATTCCTCCTTCCCCCTTCGTCCATCTCCCCCTGTCCCTCCTCCCGTCCCCATCTCTGTTCTTTGTTCACCTGGTGCAGTGCTCAGAGTTTTCTGACTTCGGAGTCGATGATACGTTGAACTTTGACCTTCCTCCCAGACGATAGAGAAGAAGTGGCTGTGGACATTCGCGCTGACCTTTTTTGGGAACGGAAACAGCTGTGTCGCGGCAGTAAACAGTAAAAAAAGAACTTTCAAGTTTCAGCAAAGCAGGAGAGCTGCGTGACGAAGGCGCCAACAGGTTCTGCGCCGCTATAATAGTTGCGGAGGATACCCGTCCGCGGTGGGGAAACCCCAAGGCCAACAGCAGGCCTGCGTAGAGATATCACTGGCCGCTGCGAGCGCTGGCTGAGGGCCTTACCTCCAGGGAGTACAGTAGCGAGTGCGTCGTACGTGTTACACGCAACACGCGCACTGGCCCTGTCGTACTAATAGTCATCATTACTAGAATACTGATATAATATCAGTATATTAAGAAACATAAACGGTTTAGGCTTATGTTAGTCCAACAGAATTTTTTGTTACTTCGGCTGTAATAAAAGTGCACAAATGATATATAAAGAAAAAGTGCAACTACCAGCATTTCTGTATTTGCTCGTCACACTCTCAGCGGGCCAACGAGCGAAGTGTCTCAGTAGTTAAGCAACATTAGGATGAGCTGGTAGCATACAGCCATCCAGGGTTTCCGTAGTATCTCGTAAAGGAGGGAAACTGCAAGTGCTGACAACATTTATTCAGAGACATTGCAGCTCTATATCTATCTTATATCTATTCATAAATATGCGCTTCCCTAAGTTGTACGTAAAAACATGAGCTTTTATCATTAGAAAATGATTGTGAAAGAGATATGTACACTACTGGCCATTAAAATTGCTACACCACGAAGATGACGTGCTACAGACGTGAAATTTAACCGACAGGAAGAAGATGCTGTGATATGCAAATGCTTTTCAGAGCATTCACACAAGGCTGGCGCCGGTGGCGACACCTACAACGTGCTGACATGAGGAATGTTTTCAGTCGATTTCTCATACACAAACAGCAGTTGACCAGTGTTGCCTGGTGAAACGTTGAGTGATGCCTCATGTAAGAAGGAGGAATGCGTACCGTCACGTTTCCGACTTTGATAAAGGCCGGATTGTAGCCTATCACGATTGCGGTTTATCGTACCGCGACATTGCTGCTCGCGTTGGTCGCGATCCAATGACTGTTAGCAGAACATGGAATCGATGGGTTCAGGAGGGTATACGGAAAGCGCTGCTGGATCCCAACGGCCTCGTATCACTAGCAGTTGAGATGACAGGCATCTTATCCGTATGGCTGTAACGGATCGTGCAGCCACATCTCGATCCCCGAGTCAACAGATGGGGACGTTTGCAAGACGACAACCATCTGCGTGAACAGTTCGACGACGTTTGCAGCAGCATGGACTATCAGCTCGGATACCATGGCTGCGGTTACACTTGACGCTGCATCACAGACAGTAGCGCATGCGATGGTGTACTCAACGACGAAACTGGGTGCACGAATGGCGAAACGTCATATTTTCGGATGAATCCAGGTTCTGTTTACAGCATCATGATGTCGCATCCGTGTTGGGCGTCATCGCAGTGAACGCACACTGGAAGCGTGTATTCGTCATCGCCATACTGGCGTATCACCCGGCTTCTTTAACGACCTCAACAACGGAAGGTACACTCTAATCTTCATCCCTCCACAGAGGATCGGAAATGTTCTTATGGCACTAATTGTCAAAAGAACAGTGTGAAAACAAGCAATGACTTTCATCAGACAGTTTTCGTATAGGACAAATTTCTAGCCAGAGGTTAATTCCTACAACAAAGTAAACACAGCAACTATCAATACTTAATAATGCTATTCGTTACGAACTAATGACGCACTTGCCGTTTTCGAAGCGAGAAATTCATTATCACACAGCTTCGCATGGTATTCCGTATCTCTTTTGTTGTAGAGATGTTATTGGCGGACAGCAAAAGCCAACGATGAAAAAACGACTACTTTGTTTTAACTGGACCCACTAAAGAATTACAAACCGTAAACAACTTTCTAAGATAATAGCTGAATTAGTTCTGTGTTTCTTACATCGAAAATCCGGAGTTTTACACGGTATTTTGCTGCAGGACTCCACCATCCCAAGGAAATTTCCGCACAACAAAAATCAGGCAACATATCTGCAACGTAATACATGTGTAATTTTAAATGTGGATAGCAGTGTGACGATGAATCTGTTGTGTCGAAACTGGTAACGGAACCATTTTTTCCTACTAAATGGCGTTATTGGCAATGGTTCGTTTATGTTTTTAATTTATTCTAAGAATAACTTGTATTTGCACACAGCCACGGTCTCACTATATACTGTATCAGTTTTCGACAAAATAGCGAATTTCAAGGCTCATGGTTTCGTAATTTTTCTTAGTGAAGAGTAGGAGCAAATATAGAACCTTTTGTCTCCGTTCCTGACAACTATTACCAAGGTGTATTTTAATTAATTCATTTATTCGAATTGTCCTTTTACAGAGCATGTTAAGTCGATATTTCAGTTTTTGCTGCATGCACCCTTTTTATCTTCGCCCTTATTCATTTCAAATGTTCTGATCTCTGAATCCGAGGGAACTGTCTGATGTTATGAGGCTTTATTTTCTTTCTTCTTCGTCCCTGAAGAAAGCTCTCTGATTTTACTCCTAAGCAAATTTCTGTTACGCGTGTCCACTATGCCGATGTTTGATTCCTTGAGGTCATGTAGTGTCCATGTAAACCACACTGGTTGTTTGTCATCTTCATAATTTTACTAAGGATTTGATTCGTCAGTGTGTCTTCGTTCATTCTAGCCAAACGTCCGGAGAACGAAATTCTTGAACTGCGTATAGTATGTACTATGTTCTCTACATGTTCATAGATCTCTTTGTTAGGTGCTGGTCTATTGTATTCTGTTTCCTTGGTCGAAGTATATTCCTAACAGGTCTTCTATCTATTTCCATTATTTTGTTTACGCCGTCTTTCCGTATTAGTTTTAGTGTTTCGGAACCATACAGGGCCTCACTTCTCACTACCGCATCATATTTAATTTTGATGTCCCATGATAATGCCTTCTTCTTGTATGTATAATTCTGGAGCTCTCGAATCTTCATCTTATTTGCTCTTACCTGTCCTTCCATTGGGTTTGTGCTTAACCACTCATCTAAATATTTACACGAGTTGACTTCTTTGATTTACTTTTGAATTATGAGTTATTTCTGTTGATAATTTTTAAAGTTTGTTATAATTGGAAAAGAAATGTACAGACCGATATTTCCTGCTTGTATAATTAGGATTTTTATCTGGATTGTGGCATTATGTGTGTTCTAATACATAAAATAGTCCTCAAGCCACTCACATATCTAAGCACCTGTTCAGTATACTACAAGCCACTTTCTGGGAATCTGGAAATACCGAAAGTGACAGTTGCAATTCATCCATTGTTCGAAGGATATTATGCGAAGACTGGGCTAGCTGAGTTTCGCACGACTGAAGCTTACTAAATCCTTGCTGCTTTGTGGACAGAAGCTTTTATGTCTCAAGGACATTAATCGAACTAAGACTAAGCTCAAGATTTCTATGTCAACCGACATTAAGGATACATTTCGGTAGTTTTGCGTTTCTATTCTTTTGTCGTTCTTCAAATGCATTTTCTTTCCAGTTGCATGTGATTTAGCCGTGGGCAAGAGATCCGCGATAAATGCAAGCTAAGTAACTGGGCAATGCCGAAGAGTACTCTCTGTAAAACCGAATTAAGGTTCCATTTGGACCTGGCCACTTATTGGTTTCCAACGGCTCCCGTTGCTTCTCATCGATAGAGAAGCCTACTTCCATGTCCTCCATACAGGAGTCTGTGCGACAGTCGAGCGATTGTACGTCTGTCTGTACGATCCTCCTGCATGAGTGATTCTTTTTAAACGCGGTATTTAAAATTTGAGCATTCCTTTTGCTGTCCCTTGCTGACACGAGAGACAGAAGCTTTAGATTAACTTTTGTCTGCTGGCATTTCAGCGTTCTATTTTGAACCGAAGGTGCTACTGTCTCCTCTTCCTCACGTTTTCCGAATTTTGTTATTAAACGACGGTGAGTCTATCCTTTCCTTAACCCACTTACTTCGCAAGTACTTTTGTAGACTATGACTTACAATCAGCTGAAACTTCGCCCATAATTTTTCTACTTTCATCATATTGGATGTAAAAGGTAACCATTCATTGTCTAAGCAACTGCTTATCTACTCTTTGCAACATAAAAAAATCTCCTATCTTTCTTGAAGAGTTTATTCATTTTAGTAACCATCCTCGCTACAGCGACATCACGATCATTAATCCCTATCTCCCTGTGAACACTGTCGGTAAGTTCCATGTAGGCTTTCACGGCCGGCGTCTTTATCAGTAAACTCTTCCGGGCTAAGTTGCCGTGGTCGATCTGTAGAACTTCTTCTCCCTGACGTTTCGTTCTCAACTTACTAAGTTGCCGTGGTCGATCTGTAGAACTATAGTTTACTGATAAAGACGCCGGCCGTGAAAGCCTACATGGAATGATTCGACGCCTCTACGGGGAGGAAATGCCAACTAAGGTACGACGACTGGAGAACCTACGCAAGAAGAAAGGTCAACAACTTTGCTCACTCACTTTTCTGCTACGCTGTCGTGATACCGGTATAGTTCCCAAGTTTTTAAAAGTGAGAAGAATGTTTCATTCGGCACAAGCTAACCGTATTTACTCTCGTATGGAACTGGCATTATTACGTGAACGGATACATCAGACACGACGAGGACTGGCGGTATGTGATGGCCAACTGCTAAATCTTCATTTACTTATTAGCAATACTATGCAGTTTTGTCATTGGAACAAAGTGGACAGTTTAACATTTAGATCTATGGAGATTAGTGCAGAAGTGTCTTCCAATAGGCAGAAGGAGAAGTTTAATCGTCTACAAGAGGGTCGACAGGAAACACCGATTCCAAACAATTCCCAAACGGTTATTAATTTATCGGAAAAAGAATTGTCTAAGGAAGAACTTTCTGTTCTGTCTAAAGGAGGGAATTTTGCAATAACTCCGTCCAAGATTCCTGTGGAGGACATTATTGCTAATATAGAGGTAGGAATTCGTCAGTTACCATCATATTCTGCTGACGAAATTAGAATGGAAACCTCCAGGATATTACGCAAAGCTAAGCCACCTAGCAGCAATCTGTCTCAAGGGGAAAGGAAGGCATTGCGGGAGATCAATGCAGACAAGAATGTTATTATAGTTGCCGCTGACAAGGGAAATGTTACTGTTTTAATGAATACTGAGGATTATCACAAGAAGATCAGTGATCTCCTGGAACCCAGCACATACAAGATGTTGAAAAAGGATCCCACAACGAATGTGCTGAATGCCACCAATCGTCTGATAAAACAGTCTTCCATTCCTACAGAAGTTAAAAAGTATCTTTGTAAAACGGAGGCTTATCCTCCGAGATTATATGGATTACCAAAGATACATAAACCTGATGTTCCTTTGAGACCAATAGTCAGCGCAATTGGAGCTCCTACCCAAGAACTAGCCAGACACCTTGCCTCTTTGTTACAACCTTACATAGGCAAAACTGAGAGTCATATTAAAAACTCTCTACACTTCATTGAGAAATTGAGGGAAATTACTGTCGGTCCTAATGACATACTTGTCAGTTTTGATATAGTGTCTTTGTTCACGATGGTTCCAGTTGATGAAGCTCTCTCCCATATAGCCGATATGTTCCCTACTGATATAGTAGCCTTGTTCCAACACTGTCTATCCTCAACCTATTTTCAGTACAATGGTGAATTTTATGAACAGATCGATGGGGTAGCCATGGGAAGCCCCCTAAGTCCCGCAATTGCGAATTTATTCATGGAATATTTTGAATATCAAGCACTGCAGTCGGCCAAAAAAAGCCCCTCGAAGTGGTATCGTTATGTGGATGATACCTTTGTAATATGGAATCATGAGGAAGAAGACTTGAATGATTTTCTGGTACACTTAAATAGCATCAACCCAAAGATTAAATTTACTATGGAGAAGGAGAAGAATGGACAACTTAACTTCTTGGATGCATTGCATTCAAATACCCAATTTTCAAGATCGTAATCCAAAGACGCTTGTAATCATGAGACTGAACAATTACTGCACTGCATTATTTACACAATTAAGCTATTTCTTCGCACCAAATCTACGAGGAACTTGTCCCTGCATTATTAATGTGTGACATCATAGTGTGTTAAAAATAATGGCTCTTCTGTAAGTACTCCAAGACATGATCACCTCCCATTGCTATTTACAAGTATGGGATAATTTGTTGCGATTAACAGCTTTTTCTACTCTTTTCAAGACTGTCATCCTAAGATACTCATAAAACTAACATATTAAATGTTAAATAATTTCTAATTCTTATATTTTAAACGAATACACCAATATCCCATTTTCAACAATTAACATAGTGTGATATTTTAACAATTATACCAATATTTCAAGTTAAACGAGAACACTGTAAAAATTAAACTCTAGCTATGAATCATGTAATTGAGGAATTTGTTCCTTTGTGACATCTATAAGACTGCCTTAGAGGAGTCTGAGGGTAAGGATTGTGATGTACTTGTAAATAATGTTAGAAAAAATCCAAGGACATAAGCACACAACACATCGCTAAATTTGCACTGTAAACAGTTTCACCCCAATGTACCACCACCAGCACCACCGAAACAAAATGAAGAATAGGATAGGCATGCAGTATATTTAAAACAACATAAAAAATGTCAAGAGTTCTCCAGCATATAATCATCTCTGCGGCCATGTGCAACTCTCCAGATAGCTGGCGAAAGGTAGAGTGCAGCCGCCGATGCCTCACGTATGTGGCAACGGTGTCTGTCACAGGGAACTACTGCTCGCAGGAGAGACGCTGAGGCACTACATTGACTGCTCACGTCAGAGAATACGAGGCCATCGCTTCTGTGCCTCGCATGTGAGATGCCAGGGACTCTCTCCAATAGGGCCTACACGCATGATAGAGAATCCTGATGTAACTTAACAATAATTTCTCTAATAGCGAACTACCGAAGTCCATTCTGTATATTGCATCGTTTTCTTAACAACTGCAGAATAATATTTGCAGGAAAAGTAACAACCTAAGGTGCTGTTTTTTCACGAGACCATTGAAATAACAAAGGTGACCTGTCCACCTCAAGCTGATATAACATACACGTTCATGGGTGGAGCCGTGGACATGTGGAGCAAGAGCAGGTATGTATGGAAACTGTCACACAATCTGATTAACAGCTCATGAATTAAAGTTGCGAGCTACCGCTATGTTGATCTTTAGGAGAGGTAAAGACGCCAGACAGGGAGTTATGACGTAGCATACTGTAATGGAAATAAGATTTGTTGACGTGGAAAAAGTATTCGACGATGTAAAATGGAGCAATATATTTGAAATTTTGACGAAAATAGAAGTAAGCCATAGAGAAAAATGGGTAATATGCAATATGTGCAAGAACCAAGAGGGGACAGTAAAACTTGAGCAGCAAGAACCAAGTGCTCGTTTAAAAAAGGGCGTAGGGGATGGATGTAGTGTTTAACTTCCACTTTTCAGTATATACATCGAAGAGACAACGATGGAAATAAAAGAAAGTTTTAAGAGAAAGAGTAAAATTAAGTTATCCGAAGAAAGACGACAGCAATGAAAAGTACCAAAAATGAGAACACTGAGAAGCTTAACATCAAAATTGGTGATCATGAAGCAGACGGAGTTAAGGAATTCTATTACCGTGACAGATAACGCAAGGAGCAACATCTACAGTTACATCCGAACACATACTCTACTAACCTTTGTGGAGTGGATGGCGGAGGGTGTATTGTAACAGTATTGTCAATTTTTCACTGTTTCTCTCTACCATACTGATCGATAGAAAAAATGAAAGTATATGTCTCTGAGCACGGCCAAATCACTCTTATGATAGCTGCGTCTGATACACGATGGTGGTGACATAATGGAATCGCTGTCTACATTCACTTACTTTTCTCAAGAGTGTTTCGTGAGGAATACATTTTTTCTTAGTTTTTTTCCGTTATATATTCGTGTGTTAAAGTGACATTTATATTACATCCCTGTACAGTAAAATGCCATACCTATTCCAGAGCTTCATGTACCTGCAATGGTTTTTTTTATGGTGATGATTAACATAGTCATGTGGTATCACAACCAAGCGCATGAGGCTAACATTCTTTTCTGTGTGTGTGTGTGTGTGTGTGTGTGTGTGTGTGTGTGTGTTAAGATAAGCCATATGCTGCAAGGACTGCTACCACCTACTACAGAATTATCTACATCATGTGAAAGAGCAAACCAGACTGCAAAATGCATAGAAGATGTATCAGACTACTAATTTTGTCTGTCCTCGTCTACAGTATTGTTGTTAGGCACGGGATTTATATCATACAGCTTTTCAGAGGAGGGGATCACAGCCGACTTAAACCCCCATCCTTAACTAACCAGTTACAGTTTCCTCTGCAATAAACGCCTCAGAATACATTTTACTCAGCTACACCTACTGTACGAGATTCTGTAACAGATTTCCACGTTCAATAATAAGAACACAGTCAGATAGAAGATTATTTATAATCCTTTCTTGGTGTTTATTGTCTACACAAGCCAACATTTGTGTGAATCTGTATTACCTCCTCCCCCCGCCCCGCCTCCTTCCCCCCCTCCAGCACACAAACTGATTGCAGAACGAATTCTTTAATAGTGAATGGTTTAAATCTGCTTGATTTGCAGCTGTTAGATGAGAAATCTTCTTCGCAATTATATTGACAACTTTTCACATTGAATAATAAAACAAGTGCGCCGCAACTTTGTCCTGTTGCTTATCTTTCTCGAATTAGTTGTTATCCTATAACTTTAATATCACTGTTAATACGCTTCTTGGTTCGTGATGAATTATTTCTATCAGTCAGTTTTTACTGGCAATTTTCCACTGTAAAACATGTATCCGTTTTCAACATATTTTTACTGACACTTTCCAGCAAACGAGATGCAGGAGCAAAATCAAAATTTCTTTTTGAGGGTCATCGGATTGCTAAAGCTATTGCTGGCTGCAAGAACACGAAACTCTTTCTACAGACAACGGATTCTTGCAAGTAAGTGTGAGGTTTCAGTTTCAAGTTTGCTGCTTCAACACAGCTATCAAAGTATTTCCTTCGTCACTGATTCAGCAAAATTATTGTAAACAGATTGCTTTCACTTGCCACTGTTATAGGAGTCGAATATCCTTTCCTTCTTCGTCTCGGAACATATTTGTTCAAGAAGACTTGTTTCGACGAAACAGAGAGCTACAGTCTCCTGCGAGTCTTCCAGATTTCTTGACAGATATTGGGTGAGGAACAGACTAATGTATTTTTTCCGTGTGGAACAGTCAAACATTGATGTCCATTTTTGAATACTGTTAAGAGCTGAAACTGGAAATCACAGTCTTGTACTCAAATCCCGTCAAGCTTTAGCATTATTACTTACTAACGATATTCCACCTTGGCACGTCATCTTTTTTTTGAAGAATCTCTAAAGTAAATAATTTGCCCTGAAGCCAAAATTCTTGAAAGTACTTCTGTTTCGTTTTTGTTAACAGCTTTTGTATTATCTTTCAAGGATTCTTCAGTTAGTAGAGAAGATTTTCCAAATCCCATGATTCTAGTCATATCACTCATTCCCAGATCTCAAGATGATTATGTCTTCACCTAATAGATTGATCATGTAGTACAATTTGTCAAATATTCGTTCGAAACGGGATTCAATTACAAACAATTTTTTTCATTTTCTGTACCTGTGAATATTCCAAAATCGTTAAAGTTAGCTAGCATCTTACTTTTTATTTAACGTGAAAGCATTCTGAGCTATCTGAGTCCGTTTCCGTGTTTCATCCCTTCGCCTTATAAAGATTATTCTGTTGCCTCTTGCTACGTACACATCCAGACTTTTTTGTGTCACTATTACTCTTCTCGTGGGCAGCCGGAAGAATATTTACCTTCAACTGTATTTCTTTTGCGTTCATAGGAATACGTCGTAAAACTTTTGAAAGCTCCTGGATATATTGGTAGTTTCTGTACCAGCTGTAGTTTGTTTTTGTCATGAATAAAGCTCTCAGTGGTCGTGTAATGTCTCTTTCCCCTTTCAGGACCCGTGGACACTATTTTTGACAATAATCGGTTAGAGAATTTGGAATTTTGTGTAATGGCAAATCATAACAGCTCACAAAAGAGAAATGGTAATACTATTTATCACCATAATTTTGGTCCTAAATCACGAAATTAAAATTATTAAAAATTAAATGTAGTCAGTTGATCACAATTCTAATACAATACAAAAAAATTAACATCGTTGAGTCACTACAAAAAATGCGCCCGCTAAAGGGTTACGATTGTCAGATTTTAAGATAATTAATGAAGTAGCCTCTTACATAACGGACCTGTCAAGCTATTTACACTAAAATGTTTGGAACAAATTCTTACATTTTTAACACCTATGATTTCGACAGCTAGCGTGGATCCACTTCTTACATGTGTTCATCTTTTGGAAATTTCTAGTACTTCATTGATTTACCTTTCGTCTTCTTGTTCATATTTATGGCCGCGCGCAACTCTAATTTGGCTTATTAATGAAGAATGATGAGGGAGGAGGAAGCAGGCACAACTGCCATGCGGTGTAAGGCTGAGTATACAAATGAGGAATCCACGGTAAATCAGTCAACAACACACCGTTACACAAGGCGGTTCTCAATGCAGCTCGTTTATCATTGCCGTTCTCTGACTTGATAACTAACTCACTCACATGGTTAAAACGTGGAATCCGAACGAACGTCCAAAGAGAATTTTTTTTCGCTTCAATTAATGATAATGAAATAGCGTTTCTAGAACGCGTTTGTAACCTCCCCGCCTTACTAATCGGTTAATGCTATACTATGACCGTGATCGTGCAAGCCTAATGAACTTGATTTTGGACAAGGCTGTTGTCTCCGCAGAAATTTTAACCAGTTAGTGAAGAGAAGTTTACAAGTCGTTCAAAGAACAACCTATTCTAATATTGCACTTTATACTTATTTGGATCTTGTTTAATACTTAAACAGTACCATCACACATATGAAACACGAAACGGAAAGGTGTACCATATGATTCAAAGAGTCCACAATAAATCTAGTTTAAATTATACGGCAGTTAATTAATGCGGTAGCTAGCCCAACTGGTCACTCCCTGTCCAATATCTCATCAATGATGCTGACAGCAATGAATACGTAACCGTTCGGCTGTATGTATGGCAACACAAGGTTGACAAAAGTTTCTGACAACACAATACGTTCCGAAATAATACTGAATAAAAAAAAAGCGATTGTCTTATACTGTCAGTACTCAGATACGTTAATTCAGAAAAGGTATTTAAACTCGTTACTGAAAAGTAAATGATTTACTGCATTCGGCTCTTTTATTACGACAATAATTTATGTGACCTCAGATTAACTTTTACTTACGTACATAAGATTCGTGAGTGCGTCAGACTAGGTGATTTGCACAGTCTGTAATCACTATGAAAGTTTACTGGATCAAAAAAGCAACTGTTGGCCTTCAGCAGACTGACAAAACAGCAAAAGCGAAATACGGACCACGCCAGCACACAGCACCATTGTTATAACAGACACGGGCGTGAAACAGGCACAGATTTGAAATACATGAACTTAACGTTTTTCTTGGGTCTGAAATTGCCGCAATTATTTTAAGTTACGTCACTTTGCTCTCATTCAGTTACCAAGAATGGCTTTGTCCCTAAGTATTATTGAACAGTTCTGTTGGCTTATAGAGGCTGTATCATTAACTACTTTCAGTTATCATTTTAGCAAAGAAACAAAACTGGCAGTGATATTCTTATAATACTTTTCTTGTAACTATTTAAACAATGACATTCACGTATTAAATAACTGGGAAGGAATATGACCCTAAGTAGGTGACAGAGACCGAGGATAATGACGATATCAAAACCTAAATTTTTTTACGTCCAACACTTATTATTGAAGTAAACTTCACGAGAATATCACTGGGTAATGCTTCACAAAGTTTCTAATGAGAACGAAAATAAAACAGCCTTACAGTTCGCTGTAGATATTAAACCGTCGAATTCGCTGTCGTCTACAATGTTCCCGTTTGTGGGCACACCTTGATTCGCAATGACCAATTATGGAGCAGGATCTTTATGTTATTCTGTCCTCTTGCATCCACCCACACTCGCAATGTTCTTGGTGCCTCGTATGTAACAATTGCAGCTCACATAGGTTAAACTTTGCACACAATTTGCGTGTGTTCACTCTTACGTCTCACAACTAAATAAGTTTTCTGCGCGATCTGACGTCACACTCGTGTCTCATACAGCGCTCCTACACAAGACTTCACGCACTGCCAGCGATGTTGCATTTACTAAACTCCTCTAACGGCATTAACCCAGAATAAATACATCATAATCCAAAATAATTTACACAGGTTACATCATAAGTCAGGTTTCTAATAAACATTTAGTATCTAAAGTTTTACAGAATAAAACATATTTTCCATTAATATAATGGGCAAAAATTTTAGACGGCACAACTGTGTTATAGTTCACAAGTCCCAGGCGGGGATCGAACGCCAGACGTACCAAATTTCGGGTCCCAATCACCAAGAAAGTTTTCTGAATATCACTTTACTAAACGGTAGCGCTAAATGTGGTGCTACAGATGGATATTGAAAATTAGCTGGACTGATAAGGTAAGGAATGAAGCGGTTCTGCGCAGAATCGGAGAGGAAAGAAGTATTTGGAAAACACTGACAAGAAAAAGTGGCAAAATAAACCACTACTGGCCATTAAAATTGCTACACCAAGAAGAAATGCAGATGATAAACGGGTATTCATTGAACAAATATATTATACTAGAACTGACATGTGATTACATTTTCACGCAATTTAGGTGCATAGATCCTGAGAAACCAGTACGCAGATCAACCACCTCCGGCCGTATTAAAGCCCTTGATACGCCTGCGCATTGAGTCAAACAGAGGTTGGATGGCGTGTACAGGTACAGCTGCCCATGCAGCTTCAACACGATACCACGGTTCATCAAGAGTAGTGACTGGCGTATTGCGACGAGCCAGTTGCTCGGCCACCATTGAGCAGACGTTTTCACTTGGTGAGAGACCTGGAGAATGTGCAGGCCAGGGCAGCAGTCGAACATTTTCTGTATCCAGAAAGGCCCGTACAGGACCTGGAACATGCGGTCGTGCATTATCCTACTGAAATGTAGGGTTTCGCAGGGATCGAATGAAGAGTAGAGCCACGGGTCGTAACATATCTGAAATGTAACGTCCACTGTTCAAAGTGCCGTCAATGCGAACAAGAGGTGACTGAGACGTGTAACCAATGGCACCCCATACCGTCACGCCGGGTGATACGCCAGTATGGCGATGACGAATACACGCTTCCAATGTGAGTTCACCGCGATGTCGCCAAACATGGATGCGACCATCATGATGCTGTAAACAGAACCTGGATTCATCCCAAAAGATTACGTTTTGCCATTCATGCACCCAGGTTCGTCGTTGAGTACACCATCGCATGCGCTCCTGTCTGTGATGCAGCGTCAAGGGTAATCGCAGCCATAGTCTTCGAGTTGATAGTCCATGCTGCTGCAAACGTCATCGAACTGTTCGTGCAGATGGTTGTTGTCTTGCAAACGTCCCCATCTGTTGACTCAGGGATCGAAACGTGGCTGCACGATCCGTTACAGCTATGCGGATAAGATGCCTGTCATCTAGACTGCTAGTGATACCATTGGATCTCGACCAACGCGAGCAGCAATGTCGCGATACGATAAACCGCAATCGCGATAGGCTAAAATCCGACCTTTATCAAAGTCGGAAACATGATGGTACGCATTTCTCCTCCTTACACGAGGCATCACATCAACGTTTCACCAGGCAACGCCAGTCAAATGCTGTTTGTGTATGAGAAATCGGTTGGAAAGTTTCCTCATGTCAGCACGTTGTAGGTGTCTCCACCGGCGCCAACCTTGTGTGAATGCTCTGAAAAGCTGCTCATTTGCATATCACAGCACCTTCTTCTTGTCGGTTAAATTTCGCGTCTGTATCAAGTCATCTTCGTGGTGTAGCAATTTTAATGGCCAGTAGTGTAGAGCATCTGTTAAGACATCATGGAATCACTTCCACGGTACTAGAGGGAGCTCTAGAGCATAAAAACTGCAGAGGAAGAAAGAGATTGGAATACATCGAGCAAGTAATTGAGGACGTAGGTTGCAAGTGCTGCTCTGAGATGAAAAGTTTGACACAGGAGAGAAATTCGTAGCAGGCACCAACAAACCAATCAAAGACTGGTGAGTCGAAAAAAGAAAAAAGAAGTCCTTAATTCTCGGGGAACGTTTCTGTAAAAGCTTGCAAATAAGCCGACAGGTTGCGCTGGAGAGCGGTCACGCGACAGCCACAGTGGACCGGGGCGCCCCCTGCAGGTAGTCATCAAGCCGCCCCGCTGCGGCCGACATCCGGTGCAGCACGGGCGACGCCACAGCGAGGCCTTCCTGGCGGTTTTCCCGCTCTGCGGCGGCGACATTGACATTTGTGCGGTGCTCGAGCAGAGACCGAGTCCCTTATTTAATTTTACGGCACGTTAATGTCGTGTTCGTTGCCCTTTCATTACCGGCGTCGGTCGGAAAGTACCGGCTGTCTGGGAGGCATCCTATCGGTTTGCAAAGTACCTCGTCGTGGTCTCATAGCATTTCTTCACGCCCATCTCTACCTCCCGTCTGCGCACATCCTCCAAAACCAAGGCAACAATTATAGGACGAACCATGTGCAGTTTTCGTCTCCGTGACTTTTACATTACCATTTATGACTGTGCTATACAATTAACACACACATACACACACATATTTCGGTCTAGTCCTTCATCGCAAACTAACACGAGAACACCAGCTACTAACCTACCAACAGAAAGCCCGCTATAGACTAAACCTATTAGAACTACTTACTGCTGGAACAAGGGTTTTACATACCTCCATCAGCCTCCACGTCTACAATTTCTTGATCCAACCCATCCTCCACTACACAAATGTCGCATGAATATTTGCCCTACTAATATTCTATCAGTCTCTCCAAACGATTGAAGCCCATGCCATTCTCCATGTTTTCCAAATCGTCTTACTCTCCCCTACAAGAACTCTTTAGCAGCTCTTCTCTTTTCATTACCTCTTCATCCACAGTGTACACCTCCATATGTCCTATAGCTCTCTTAAACTTGTTACCAACAATTTCATTGTCTCACCCTAATTACAGTCCTGGTGTGGTGCTGCTAGAGTATCGACACATACCACCCTTTCTAGATTTACACACAGTGCATATCATTTCCCAGCATAATCTCCTTTACAGCTGAAACCGCCTTGACATCTATCCCTCCTGTCAGACTTAACCTGCTCCTCCCTATCCATCTCCCCTACCATCCCTCGCTTTTCCCTCTCCACTTGACATTGGCCTAACTGTAACGTGGATCCAATGTTTTCCCACCAACCATTCCCCTACGTTATAGCTATCCCCACAACGGAACATACCTGGACCAGGTAGCTCCACAAACATTTTAACTAGCGCCAATCCAGTTTTCCCCCACAAACACTTTAACTACCCCTAAGCGCCAATCCATTTTCCCTCTTTACTTTACTCCTTCTAAGTACAGTTCCCTTCCACCAACTGGTTGTGGAGTGTATTACAGCGTAGTGCTTAACTTTCTCGCAACGCATTGCTTTACAAATGTCGTGCTACGTTTACCTATGTGTTTTTGAAATACCTTCAATGAAAACCGTTCTTTTATGTTTTTAAAACAACTGTGCGGAAGTCACCCTTTTAAAGTATTTATCCATTTTTGTATCTTTTAAACTCTTTTAGAAGAAGAGTGGACTATTATTCCGCTGCCTGCCCAACCTCACCTCTCTGAGGGGAGGGAATGGGACAACAATAAAAAAATCTTTGTAGATGCCTGTGGATGCATTAAATCACGCAAAACTCATGCGTCCACAGGAGACAATCTACTGCCGATCCCCCAAACGTCGGTTTAAAGAAAAAACTTACCGCTTGAAGCTGTTACGCTCTCGTAAAGCATATTTCAGTTCAGTTACGGGCGCTATCCTCTAATGCAGGAAATTGTTCTGTGACCTGTGTTGGCAATACGCGTTGAAAAGAATGTCAAAGACTGAAAGAACGATCTAGTCAAGAAAGTGGCTTTTACTGAAGGTACTTTCACATAACAGTATTAACTTAGCAATACTCGCAAGTTACGACTGGCAAAATTATATGGGATTTATTTATTTAGCGTATGTGGTTTTCAAGTACAAATGGTTCCATGTTTAAATACATACAGACAGATAAAGATAAAATCAACATACATTATAACACATAAATAATGTCTCGTCTTACGGACATTCAATTAAGGATAAAGTAGGCATACACAGGTTGTTACAATAAGGTATCTTGTCATAGGTAATATAAAATTAGCATATAGAAATTGTTGCTATAAGGTCATTCAGCAATCACATATATTGAATCTATAGAGTCTAAAGTTCTATGTCTAGGTTTTCCATCCATTCGACGGCTGCAGGGGAGGCTGCATAAAGTTCTCGAATGGATCCTTTAAACTCACGTTTAGGGCATTCCTGAATGACGTGCTGGATCGTTTGCTCTGGATGTCCACAATCGCACTGTGGTGAATCTCGTATGCCCCATCTACAGAGCATCTCGCCATATCTGTCATGACCAGTTCTGAGTCTATTGAAAATAGCCCAAGTTCTTCTTGGCAGGCGATAGGAGAAGGGGATGCAGAAATATTTACTGGCGCTCATAACCCCTCACATTTCACTTCCTCTGGCACTGCTTCTCCAATTTGGTCGTCCCCGGAACCACATCGAATAGATTTCGTTACTTCGCTTAACTATCTGCAATAAACAAACCGAAACTCATTTTTGTATTACCGCTTCCTTTTTTCTGCAAGGTTATGAGCATATTTTTTCCTTTATTAAAGAGTCATAAGCTGCTGCCTTCTTAACACGATCGCGTTTTTCCTTGTTATTAGCTTTCCACAGAAATGTGTGCCTCCGAGCAGTGACACGTATTTTACAATTCAGTACGCATTTACTAAACAGTAGACTCAGACGCGTCATATTTGTGGCGATTTCCAGCTCACACGTATCAGCTTAACAGTGCAGATTGACTTGTGCCTACGGATTAAAGCAGTGTTCCTCAAGCATCCAACTTTTAGGTTTGCGCTCATCTCACATATGCATAAATTTATTGTTCCCATTCAACAATCTGTCTGCACAGTCCTGATGTGCGCAGACAGGTGCGTAGGCAGATCTTGCGTGTGGACCGGGTTTCGTAACACTGTTCTTCATTGTTATCGGTAAACAAAGAAAAGACGAAACATGCGAAACAGAAGCTCGGATTAGGAAAGAGTGCAAGGGGGGGGGGGGGGGAGGGAGGCAGGGAGGGAGAGGGGAGAGAGAGAGAATCAGTCGCGTCCTTTTTAGAAGAAACGATCACGGTATTTGCCTTAAGCTATGTAGGGAAAAACAAAAAATACAAATCACAAGGACTGAACAGGGGTTTTAACTGGGGTCGTTTTGAACAGGAGTCCAATGCCTAACCTTTGTGTCACCTAGCTCAGTGTTAGTGAATACTATTGATACACAGCAGCAAATTGGCGTCCCGCGGTACGAGCCCTTCGGACTTGCATATCTTTACGACGATATACGTGAGAAACAGACACACAATTTTGTATGTGGCTGAATACATGTTCACTGTGTCACGCAAAATGCGATCTCCCAAGAGCTAAGTAAGAGGAAAAGACAGTTTATAAAGTGGGATGTATCGATGAGCGGTGACACCTTTACGACACTAACAGAAACATCATCAATCCCAAGTGAAAATACAGCACTTGTTCATGAAATTTAAAATCGGGATACACACACGCAATCAGAAAATAGTCTACGATCGAACGTTGGCTGGCAGTGCGGTACTAGATCTAATAATTTTTAGAATTAAGAAAATTCGGCGAACACTCGAATCGGCTGTTTCGTTTTACAGAAACGCTCCTAACTGTCCAAAAATTATTATGGGTTTAGTCGTCAAATGGAAATTAGTATTACAACCGTTAAGTGAGCCAAATATCCAACGTAATTTCTCTTGGTGGGAACAACTCTCATGTGCATCACGAAAAAGTAGCTAGGTCATCTAGTTAATGAGATCATTCTGAAAATCTGGAAGAGATATAAGTAAATTCGTGCCTCATGTAACAAGATGCAGCTCGTCTTGTGGCAATTAGGACTGCAGTAAAAAGAGTCTCGATTATTTCGTAAGTGAATTATTAGTCGCCTTGCTGAAGGTTGCAAACTATTTACGGACAAAAATATAGGTAGATCAGAACTGTGTGCCCTACCGGGACTTGAACCTGTAGTCTTTGCTTCTCTCGGGTAAGCGTTCTCACAGCGTCACCGAGAAATAAGCCCTCAACAACCCGTGCATGACGTCATCGGCAAGAGCCATACTACTAGGAGAGATGCTTTCAGCTGCTATCCCGCACTGAGCTTTACCTTCATCATTACTTATCCAAAACAAAAAGGAAATGCTGATACTTTAAACAACGAATATCTGTTCTCTTATTTTTATGATACATTGAACTTTTTCGTAAAACCTCATTGAATCTTAAAGTTAAATGAAATTTTGAATTATCTGTACAAATACCAGTTTCGGGGAATCAAGGAAATGTTTGGAAATTAGATAGGCAATGAATTAGTATTTATATTTGCATAATTATTTATTTTTATTTGTGCTCAAAATTACAAAAACGTTCAGAGGATCAAGTTTTCAGTACACTTATATCTTTCTCTTGAGTGTTGTAACGCTATTTGTATTTAAAATGTAACTGAGCCTTTTGGTATAATTATTCAAAAGAATATGAACTGCAGGACCACGTGTACAGTCATGATTTCATGTGCAATCAAACGCAACAAAAAACATCAGCTTATTTGCTACGACATACACAAAACAGTACATTTCTTTGGCACCTTTCCCGAAGAAACAACTGTTCTTTTTCAGTAAGGGACTTCTGTGCAGTAACATATACATGTGTTACACATATTACAACATCCTGAGTAGGGTAATACAGTCCATCTCTACTGGTAACAGTTATTAAATTACGAGTATTTTGGCCATCTTACACATACTCAGCACAATTTTACAGTAATTACATTCATTTTTCTTAATGACTCGATATGAGCAGTAGACATCTATGTAATGAAGTACAGGCCATACGTCCTCTATAACTCCTGTATGTCACCATAAACTACAATTAAATGTTCAAAATGTTCAAATGTTTGTGAAATCTTATGGGACTTAACCGCTAAGGTCATTATCCCTAAGCTTACACACTACTTAACCTAAATTATCCTAAGGACAAACACACACACACCCATGCCCGAGGGAGGACTCGAACCTCCGCCAGGATCATCCGCACACAACTAAATGTAACTATTCATTAAATGTGAGTTGTGAAAGGTCATTTATATCTGACTCATTAGACAAAATATCATCCTTGGAAATTACAACGTCACCCATTTTTGCGACTTTAATATTAATGACAATTAGCTTTGTACCCTCAATTAACTCTCTATCTCAAAAATCTTCCTGATTGCGACATGGTAATTACCACCACACAGCTGACAATACTTCCAAAAACTGCTTTCCAGGTCATCGGTTTCAACCTTCCCTGTTAGGAAGTATTGTCTCTCTTCCTCACTGAGCCAATATCCACCCAGATCCATCATGGCAAGAGTGGTATGGCTAAGAGCTAAGCATATTAGTTAACTGCGTCGTATTACTTGTAGTTATTGGACATTTGAAGTCCTCCATTTGACCAATCTGAAGATCAGTTACATTTGCAGTGAAGATTAACTTTGCGCTAATTGTGACATGACACAGAAATTTTCAGAACTGACATTTCACTAACTAAGAGGAGATATACACTAGACTTCTTTTTAAAACAGATTAACTCACTCGAATGACAAGTATTAATTTTATCATATGATTCATTCAGGGAAGAGAATGATATTGAGTTCATATGTTCTTCACGACTAGTCAAACTTTCCTTTAGAGCAGAAATGGTGTAAGCATTTTCAAAACGCTGGCTTTGACCCTCAGGAAGTTCTCTTGATGTGAAAGACGTAAATAAATATCCAGGTAATAGCGATGGAACTGCACCTGTAACAAATATATTAACTGCCATTATCTTATCTTATAAGTCATACGGACAACAGATTCATTCATTCATTATATATCCTTACATTAAAACAGTAAACACTCAACTAACGTTTTCTTAGCCGTGGACTGTCAAGAGGTGCTGTAATTAATTTACTACTCTTGGCATCATATGCTGATGTACCTCTTTTTATATCGTGTGCAAGAAGGGCCGTTCACAGATCTGTTAAAAATAACAGATTAGGTTAATTAGTATGATAAAACAGTTTCCGTACATAATCTATGTTTATAAGTTACAATTAACGTCCAAATTGAAAAAAAAAATATTAAATGGATATTTTTACAAAAGCTGCTGCTATAGGTAGGTGTAAAATATCGATGAACTGCTCTTATTCATCTTCTCATTTTCACTTGGGAAATGGAATCTACTGACTCCTTCATGAGAATCATAATTGCTTCTTCAAGCAGGCATACAGCATCTACGTGAAATAGTTAAAGTAGTATTAACTAAAGCAGTTAAAATTTCTTCTTGGTATTCAGGCTCACAATCTTCATACCACGGCGGAGAAATAACAACCGACAGTGCTTGTCTCGGTCTGTTCGTTATGAGCCGTAGCTCTCGCGACACGAACAATTCCAAAGATAGTGTAGAGACCTTGTTCCTTGGTGGCACTGAGCTAGCCAAACTCGGCTCACGACCAGCCGTCGCGGCTTTAATTCCACCAGTTCCTCGTCTCCTATCTTCGAAACTTTGCAGAAATTCTCCTGCGTGTCTTGCGGGATTAGCGATCCTGGAAGAAAGGATGTTACAGATACATGGCTTAGCCATAATCTGAGGGACTGTTTCGAGAATGAATTTTCATTCTGTAATGCAGTGCGTGCTGCCAGGAAGTTTCAAACCAGCGCATACATTCCTACAAAGTGAAAATTCTTTCTGGAAAGATATAGGGGACCGAAGGCTTACTGCCCGCATCTCGTGGTCGTGCGGTAGCGTTCTCGCTTCCCACGCCCGGGTTCCCGGGTTCGATTCCCGGCGGGGTCAGGGATTTTCTCTGCCTCGTGATGGCTGGGTGTTGTGTGATGTCCTTAGGTTAGTTAGGTTTAAGTAGTTCTAAGTTCTAGGGGACTGATGACCATAGATGTTAAGTCCCATAGTGCTCAGAGCCATTTGAACCATTTTTTTTGAAAGCTTACTATCTGCAAATCAGCAAATTATATCTGCTTTTAATATGCTAACGGTAGCTGACTACGTCAACTGTAACGACTAAAAGGCTCCTTTCATTTAATAACTTGTCTACGAGGGGCGTTCAGTAAGTAATGCTACTTTTTTTTCTCGGCAAAGTTAGGTTGAAAAATTGTGGAAGTTGTTGTGGGACATTGTGAATTATTCCCGCTTCGGCCCCTATAGTTTCGTGAAGTGTCGATAGGTGTCGGCGCTAGACGTAGCCTTCAAAATGACCCCTGTAACGGAGGTGCATTCGAAGCAGAGAGCTTTCATTCAGTTCCTTTTGGCGGAAAGCCAGAGCATCGCCGATATTCATAGGTGCTTGCAAAATGGCTACGGGGACCTAGTAGCAAACAACCGAACAGTGAATCGTTGGGCGAGGCGCCTGACGTCATCGCAACAAGGTCGCGCAAACCGTCCGATCTCCCGCTTGCCGACAGTCCGCACGCAGCTATGACTCCTGCGATGTTGAATCTCTCAGTCGAAGTGATGGATGGATCAGAATCAAGCACGTAGCTGGACAACTGAGCGTCTCTATTGGTAGTGCTGACACACTCGTCCACCAGCTGGGGGTACTCAAAGGTGTCTGCGCCCTCGGTTCCTGGTAGCTTAACATAGGACTATAAAGAGCAACGAAGGACCATCAGTGCGGAGCTGTTTGTTCTGATCGTGACACTGTAACATGGGGTTATCACTTCGAACAGGAAAGAAAAGGGCAGTCCATGGAGCGGAGCAACATCCCTTCTCCTCCCTCAGTCGGTAACGCCGTGGCGAAGGTCTTCTGGGATTATGAAGTGGTTATTCTGTTTGATGTTCCGTCATGGTGCAACGAATTCTGAAGTATGTTGGGTTAGCCTCAGGAAACTGAAGTACGATTTCAGCATGTTCGTCGCCGCAAAAACACAGGCGAACTTTTTCATGATAGCGCAAGGCCTCAGACAAGTCTGCGAACTTGGGAGTTCACAAAAATTCACTTAACTTTAATTCCTCATCCACCCTGCAGTCTGGATCTCGCACCTTCGTAGTTAAATGTGTTTGGCCCAATGAAGGACGATCACAGTGGGTACCAGTACGTGGATGATGGAGCGGTTATTGGTGCAAGAAGGCGTTGACTCCGACGACGACTAGTACAGTGGTACCATGCTGTCATACAGGCCTACACGGTAAGGTGGTGTAAGGCCGTCGCATTGAATGGAGATTACGTTGAAAAACAGGACTTTATAGACAAAAGAGTGGTGAATAATATGGTGTATCAGAATCCTGAATGAAATCAAGCTGTCTTCAGGAAAAATATGTAGCATTGCTTATTGAACGCTATCGTCCTCAGAATGAAAGAGACAGCGTAATGACTGAGGCACTGCATTTGCATTCGAAATGAGCTACGTTGAAATAATGGTCCGGCCGGGACGTCATCAACAAGGGAATCTTCACAGCACCCAACTCCGGCTAGGAAGGACTTATACAGTAGTGTACGAGGCACTCCGCACAATAATATATATTATACGATCTTTCTGATTACTATTTTAGACGTGGAGTAACTCTATATACGCTACTGGCCATTAAAATTGCTACACCAAGAAGAAATGCAGATGATAAACGGGTATTTATTGGACAAATATATTATACTAGAAATGACATGTGATTACATTTTCACGCAGTTTGGGTGCATAGATCCTGAGAAATCAGTACCCAGAACAACCACCTCTGGCAGTAATAACGGCTTTGATACGCCTGGGCATTGAGTCAAACAGAGCTTGGATGGCGCGTGTAGGTACAGTTGCCCATGCAGCTTCAACACGATACCACAGTTCATCAAGAGTAGTGACTGGCGTATTGTGACGAGCCAGTTGCTCGCCCACCATTGTCCAGATGTTTTCAATTGGTGAGAGATCTGGAAAATGTGCTGGCTAGGGCAGCAGTCGAACATTTTCTGTATCCAAAAAGGCCCGTACAGGACCTGCAGCATGCGGTAGTGCATTCTATCTATCTATATCCGAATCCCGCTCCAGCTATTGCCGGGTCTGGGTGCTGATGAGTCCTCTCCATTTGGCTCGGTCCTCCCACCACTTTTCTTCCTCCACTTGCTGCCAGGTCACACCTCTCCTTTCAACAGATATTCTCACTCCCATTTTCCACCGTGTTCTTGGGCGCCCTCTAGGTCTTTTCCCATCCATCTTTAGTTCTTCCATAATTTTGGGAGTCTCTGTCTATACATCCTTTTAACATGCCCATACCATTTTAATCTCTTTTTTTCAATTTCTTCACTCATACTTTCTTGTTTGAGATCCTTTCTAATCTCTACATTCCTTACTCTGTCCATTCTTGTTTTTCCCTTAACTGCTCTGAGAAATTTCATTCCCTCTGCTTGCAGTCTGCTCCAGTCCCTTCCTGTCATTGCCCATGTTTCTCCACCATAGGTGACAACAGGGATGTAATAATTCTTATACTTAAGGAGTGTTGCTCTTTCTGAAACTTCATTATTCCAAATCTGGTGTCTTATTGTTCGGTAGAAATTGCCTCCCTTCTGTAACCTCCTATTAATTTCGTTAGTTATTCTTCCATCCCTAGATATTTCACTCCCTAAATATGTAAAACTTTCTACCACTCTGAGGGGTTCTCCATTCAAGGTAATATTCCCGTTGATTCCTTTCTCTCTTCCAAATACCATTACTTCACTCTTATCTTTATTTATTTTTAATCCATATCTTCTCATTATTTTCTTCCACGCATCAACCTGTAACTGTACATCTACCTCTTTATCACCCCATATTACCATATCATCTGCAAGAATCATCTTTTTGTCTTTTTCTTTTACTATATCTTTAACTGCCCTATTCATTCCCTCCATCACAACATTAAAAAGTGCAGGAGATTGAATACTTCCTTGATTAAGTCCTTGTCTTATTTCGAAGCATTCAGAGTTCCCCACTGCTGTTCTAATTCTACAATTGTGTTCTCTGTACATTGTCTTTATAACATTGATGTATCCATGTAATTTGTCCTAATTCTGCTTCCCAACTTCTCTCAATTTCTCCATTATTTGTTGTTTCCTCATGTACCTGCTCCTCATCGTTTAACAGCTTCTTAAAATGTTCTTTCCAGAGATCTTTTATATTCCCTGGATCTTCAATAATGGTACCGTCCTCTTTTTCCATCTTTACTGGTAGTTCAGAAGCCTTCCTTTTATTTTTCATCATTTTATAGAACATTTTCTTATTGCTCTTCACATCTCCTTCAAGTTTTTTTGTAAACTCTTCCCATGCCTTTATTTTTGCTGTTTCCACTATTTCTTTGCACTTCTTCTTTTCCTCTATATATCTTTTATGGTCTTCATCATTTTTGGTTTTCCACCACTTTCTCCATGCTCAATTTTTTCTTCTAACTGCTTGGATTGTGGTAGCATCCCACCAACTTGTTTGTCTTATTTTTTCCTTTCCAGATGTTCTGCCACATACTTTTTGTGCTGCTTTGACTAAAGTGTCTTTGAATAAACTCCATTCTTTTTCTACATCGCAGAAAACTTCTTTTGGAAATTTTTGTGTGATTAATTGTCTGTACTTCTCAGCACATTCATTCTCCTTCAGTTTCCAATCCCGTATCCTCATCACTTTCTTTTGTTTTCTATTTTTGACACACTGATTCATTTTCCATTGTCCCACCAGTAATCTATGGTCTTCACCTGCACTCACACTTTGAATTACCTTCACATTTGTTACTTTCTCTCCCCATTCCCTATCTACTAGAATATAATCAATTACACTCTTGGTTCTTCCATCCCAACTGTAGCTGGTGATAACATGACTTTCTCTCTTCATAAACCAGCTGTTTGCTATTTTTATTCCATTCCTCTGGCACAAATCCAGGAGTCTTTCCCCTTCTTCATTTCTGCCTCCATATCCAAAATATCCCAATACTTGCTCAAATCCCTTTCTGTCTTTGCCTACCTGTGCATTAAAATCTCCCATCACTATAGTAGCACTCTCCATATGGTTTTCTAACACATTTTCAAAGTCCATCTTCTCTTCTTCGCTACATCCAACTTGAGGTGCATAAATCTCGATTACTTTTAGTGTTTCTTTTTGGAATCTCAGGTTTAAGATTATGATCCTGTCTGATATATATCTCACATTTTCAATACAGCTTTGTACATTCTTATTCACCATCACTGCCACACCATTTCTTCCAGACCTGTTATTCCCACTACAGTAGTTTTCCTCCTCCTCTCAAATTCTTCTCACCTTTTCCCTTCCACTTTGTTTCGCTTAATCCCAATATATCTAACTTCCTCTCTGTTAATACATCTGTCATTTCTTCCATTTTTCCATTGAGGGTTAATATATTAAGGGTGCCAATATTTAGGTTATTTTCTAGTCCAGTTGGTTTCATCTTCTTGTACTGATGAATATCATCAGGTCTCCCATTATTGGCATCAGTACTTGAAGAAGCAGTGGGGTCAAATCCTGAGTGGTTCGTTCCGAGGCTCGTCTGTGTTTTGAAAGCAATATATGAAGATTTTCCTACTGGCTTGCTAGGCCTAACGCAAGAAAGGATTTTCTGTTGGGCCTTTGGAGTTTCTCCTCCACCACAAGGCAGTGGTTCCCTTTTCATTTAATCCGCAGAAAGGAGGGTTGCCTCATCTGCCAGCTACGCCGTTCCCAAGTCTTCCTTCTCCGCCGTCGCTGCCATTAAGGTCTTCACCCGTAACCCTGGGCATGGGTTCCGTGTTATATCCCACGGGATTGGGTCCCTGCCTGAACTCAGCCATCCTAGCACTCCGGCCTACTGAAGAAGCCCACCCTCGCGATGTGGACACGCCAGACAGAAATTACCCCAGTGGAGGAATATGGAAGGGCACCCTACCTCCCTGGAGCCAGGTTAATGATTGTGTACGGTGCATTATCCTGCTGAAATGTAGGGTTTCGCAGGGATCGAATGAAAGGTGGAGCCACGGGTCGTAACACATCTGAAATGTAACGTCCACTGTTCAAAGTGCAGTCAATGCGAACAAAAGGTCACCGAGACGTGTAACCAACGGCACCTCACACCATCACGCCGGGTGATACGCCAGTATGGCGATGACGAATACACGCTGCCAATGCGCGTTCACCGCGATGTCGCCAAACACGGATGCGACCGTCATGATGCTGTAAACAGAACCTGGATTCACCCGAAAAAATTACGTTTAGCGATTCGTGCACCTAGGTTCGTCGTTGAGTACACCATCGCAGGCGCTCCTGTCTGTGATGCAGCGTCAAGGGTAACCGCAGCCATGGTCTCCGAGCTGATAGTCCATGCTGCTGCAAACGTCGTCGAACTGTTCGTGCAGATGGTTGTTGTCTTGCAGACGTCCCCATCTGTTGACTCAGAGATCGAGATGTGGCTGCACGATCCATTACAGCCATGCGGATAAGATGCCTGTCATCTCGACAGCTAGTGATACGAGGCCGTTGGGATCCAGCACGGCGTTCCGTATTACCCTCCTGAACCCACCTATTCCATATTCTGCTAACAGTCATTGGATCTCGACCAATGCGAGCAGCAATGTCGCGATACGATAAACCGCAATCGTGATAGGCTACAATCCAACCTATGTCAAAGTCAGTAACGTGATGGTACGCATTTCTCCACCTTACACGAGGCATCACAACAACGTTTCACCAGGCAACGCCGATCAACTGCTGTTTGTGTATGAGAAATCGGATTGAAACTTTCCTCATGTCAGCACGTTGTATGTGTCGCCACGGGCGCCAAACTTGTGTGAATGCTCTGAAAATCTAATCGTTTGCTTATCACAGTATCTTCTTCCTGTCGGTTGAATTTCGCCTCATCTTCGTGGTGTAGTATTTTTAATGGCCAGTAGCGTAGTTGCCATACTGCCGTTATTAATATCGTGGAGTTTCGCGGGAGGCAGACATCCCAGTTGAGACGATTTCAGAACATATCTTTACTGAAAATTGATGCATACCTTTCTAATCTAATACTGATACGGAATGAGCTGCCTAATTGTTAATCATGAGCCAACGAGCCACCCGTGCAACTGCACTCCTGCCCGAACCTCTCTCCTACTTTTAAAACTTTACAGAATTTCTGCGGAAAACTCGCTGTACCTGTACTTCTAGAGAAAAGACGACCGCACAGAAACCGATAGAACAATTTTAGTTTGGAATTAATGTATTTACTGAATCAAAATGGAAGTTCTGAGTGCCAGTCGTGAGTTTAAAGTGTACAGAAATGCGGAGCCACTCACCTTTCAAATCAGTGGAGCCTGCGGTGAGACGTTCCAGTAAACAACGGCCCCACAACGTTGCAGGGACTCTTACAATCGTTCATCGCAACGTCATTCCGCGTAATACACGCCACCTTAACAGCAAACAGTCACTCGGCACTGAGTCTCTCTGTCCGTCGGCCCGGTAGAGATACCCGTGGGGATAATTTGTGATTGAGTCCTCGTACTTGTTCGTACAGTATCTTCCTTGATAGCTTCCTGTCAAATGTCAGCAAAGATTTTCAATTTCGACGTATTCAATTCATGAATTGTATTCAGTTAGGAGACTATGAATGTTTCTCTAAATATATTTATTGAACAGACGTGTCAGTCTACTTCTAAATGAGATTCTGTTGGTACGAGTGTAAGCTATTCAGAATAGCTATCACATTTTTTTTTCATTTCTTCAAACAATTAAATAAAAACATATTGGTGTGTGCTAACTACAAAGATGACATTATCGTCGCTGATTCCACAAGGCAACAGCAAATGGAGGATTGCGTGGTCTGTTCTCAGCTCTAGAAAACAGAAGGTTTGTAATAGAACTCTTCAATATGAAGTTTTCCAGCTTCCTCTTCTGAATTTTGGGATATTTAAGGAAAGGAAGGCATATAGCTACTGCATCAGCATTACTCTCTCTAAACCGCCGAATCTAAAAGAGTTTAAACTATTATATGTCATCTTCCTCATCTTCTCTATACAGCATAAGAATTGGGCTCAGAACTACAGGATACCAGAATGTGAACAGAAGTTTCAGTCACCAATGTTGGAACTTAGATTTCAGGCCTATCTGGCCACCGATATACCGAGAAAAGCAGAAATATGCAGCATGCATTTTATTTTTGATACTTTCAAGTAATGTGATAGTTAAAATCTTCTGAAGAAAAGTATTAGGAGACTGGAGACGATTAAGGAAAATTTCTTTTGTGAAACAGGTTGCTGACTATTTCAATAAATAAAAATACAGTTGTAAAAGATGGATAAAATACTAAACCAAAAAAAACGTTGGCCCTGGCGACAGACGTGCCTCAACATGGCGTCGGCTCTGCACTTTCCATTAAAGATTCAAGTGGGATGGAACATCGTACTGTATGTATGCAACTCGCTGTATTAGGTGATTGAGGTCAACTTCGTCAGCTACATCAGTTACGAAGAGGAGACAGATGAGTCTCTCCTTATAGTTGAGACTCTGGAGTATGTCTACAGATCGAGACAAAGATATTTAGTTGGATGCTACTGACAGTAACAGAGAATGAAAAGTCTGTAAGAAAGAAGGCCATATACACTCCTGGAAATGGAAAAAAGAACACATTGACACCGGTGTGTCAGACCCACCATACTTGCTCCGGACACTGCGAGAGGGCTGTACAAGCAATGATCGCACGCACGGCACAGCGGACACACCAGGAACCGCGGTGTTGGCCGTCGAATGGCGCTAGCTGCGCAGCATTTGTGCACCGCCGCCGTCAGTGTCAGCCAGTTTGCCGTGGCATACGGAGCTCCATCGCAGTCTTTAACACTGGTAGCATGCCGCGACAGCGTGGACGTGAACCGTATGTGCAGTTGACGGACTTTGAGCGAGGGCGTATAGTGGGCATGCGGGAGGCCGGGTGGACGTACCGCCGAATTGCTCAACACGTGGGGCGTGAGGTTTCCACAGTACATCGATGTTGTCGCCAGTGGTCGGCGGAAGGTGCACGTGCCCGTCGACCTGGGACCGGACCGCAGCGACTCACAGATGCACGCCAAGACCGTAGGATCCTACGCAGTGCCGTAGGGGACCGCACCGCCACTTCCCAGCAAATTAGGGACACTGTTGCTCCTGGGGTATCGGCGAGGACCATTCGCAACCGTCTCCATGAAGCTGGGCTACGGTCCCGCACACCGTTAGGCCGTCTTCCGCTCACGCCCCAACATCGTGCAGCCCGCCTCCAGTGGTGTCGCGACAGGCGTGAATGGAGGGACGAATGGAGACGTGTCGTCTTCAGCGATGAGAGTCGCTTCTGCCTTGGTGCCAATGATGGTCGTATGCGTGTTTGGCGCCGTGCAGGTGAGCGCCACAATCAGGACTGCATACGACCGAGGCACACAGGGCCAACACCCGGCATCATGGTGTGGGGAGCGATCTCCTACACTGGCCGTACACCACTGGTGATCGTCGAGGGGACACTGAATAGTGCACGGTACATCCAAACCGTCATCGAACCCATCGTTCTACCATTCCTAGACCGGCAAGGGAACTTGCTGTTCCAACAGGACAATGCACGTCCGCATGTATCCCGTGCCACCCAACGTGCTCTAGAAGGTGTAAGTCAACTACCCTGGCCAGCAAGATCTCCGGATCTGTCCCCCATTGAGCATGTTTGGGACTGGATGAAGCGTCGTCTCACGCGGTCTGCACGTTCAGCACGAACGCTGGTCCAACTGAGGCGCCAGGTGGAAATGGCATGGCTAGCCGTTCCACAGGACTACATCCAGCATCTCTACGATCGTCTCCATGGGAGAATAGCAGCCTGCATTGCTGCGAAAGGTGGATATACACTGTACTAGTGCCGACATTGTGCATGCTCTGTTGCCTGTGTCTATGTGCCTGTGGTTCTGTCAGTGTGATCATGTGATGTATCTGACCCCAGGAATGTGTCAATAAAGTTTCCCCTTCCTGGGACAATGAATTCACGGTGTTCTTATTTCAATTTCCAGGAGTGTATAATGAGCTGAAAGTGCTAAAACAAACAGCTGACTAGAAGGTTATAATTGTTGAAGGTTTTCTGTGAGGCACAAAGAGCCGAACATGGCAGAGTTCTTTTTATTCAATCAAAACAGTAGTAGGGGGTTAGTCTGAGGACCTGTTAGTCTAAGGAGTGTTAAGGAAAAATGGTAAGTGCTGTTCCAGGTATTTGCGGCTGTAAAGGCTGAGACGGATTCAGTGACCTTGCGGAGAAGAAGAGGAGCCTATAGCATAAAAATTCACTTGGGCGATTTTTAGCTTTGCGGAAAAAACTTTCTGCTGCTCAGAGTTGACAGCAGTATGTACTGCATATTGTGCGGTATAAATTGTTGGTGTGTGACCATGAGCTATATTGTGTTTTGTGGAAAGTGTAGTTCTAGTGTGGTGTGCTGTGATCGGCGAGTGTAAAACATTTTTGTGGTGTTACGTGTGGTAAGAAAGGAAGGTAAGGTCGAAGTCATTACGAACAGATATGAAGCTCAGAGTGAAGAAAGATGGAGAATGAAATTGGCCCTCTCATTTCCACAGGAACTAGCCCACATTCGTGTCAATCAGTTTAGGAACACCATGGATAACCTAAAACTGAACGTCCATACCAAGATCTGTATCCCGTTCATCCCAAACGTCAATGCAGTGTCTCAATCACTGCGTCACCTCTCTTCCTCTGAGGGTGATAGCTGGTATGCTTGTATTAATGAGTTGGTGAATATATGCAACATTTCAATGGCTAACGTGGGCACCGTCTGGAACTGTTGCATATACACGCGCTCTGCTCACGAATAATTCATCAAGCGAGCTGTGGAAGGGTTGGTATAACTTTGTGAAATACACTGTAGTTACTTTTTGTGATGAGTGCAGAAGATAGAATGCGGAATTACCTACTCGCAGATCTATGAACGAGAGAAATACTTGACCACAATCTAGCTGCCTACCTTCTCTCACCTCTGCTCTTAGATACGGTACATAAATGAAATATTTGTTTTTATCACACAGTATTTAGCTATATGCATTAATTTTATTCCATTATTTAGTGCTTTTAAAAATCTGTGATTTTTCCATCCCCTGAAACGCGGGAACTATTGGTGTTAGAGTCAAAATGAATAAGACTTTTTTGTAGGAAATTTAATGTACTTTAATTTTGTGCTGGGAAACATTTTCGCTAAAAGCTGTGGTTTCAGAGGCGGTCAAGAGTAACATAAAAAGTGATCTTTAAAGGCCCCGCCCCCACACCCACGCTCACTCCCCAAAGGTCATGATTTTTTGTATGAAATTCGTTAGACTCCAACCTACCACTGTATAAAAATTTGCCACTGCATGAATTTTTAGCCTAATTTTCCTTCTTTGAGTGCGCTTCTATATATCTGTCCATCGTGATCGTCAACATAACGATGAATAATTTGCGTATAAAGGAATCGGCCTAAATATCTTTCAGATCTGACTGTCACAAAACGATCGCATTTTCGGTTTGGAAAGGAGAGATGAGATATCTGAGTGACTTACTACAGTACTTCCTGTTCTTGCATATATGTTGTGTCTGCACTTTCAGAGATGTCCGAAGAACAGACGTCAGCCATATATAATTAACGCGAAGAAGGCTAATGATCCCTACAGTGCAGATGCTCACCAAGCTCGAACTCCAACGGCAGTGGACGAGATGACGCTGGTAACGAGGCTAAAGAGCACGGGCATTATATCAGTAGTGTGTGGTATAAGTCGAAAATCTTGATTTGATGTGAGGCGTGCTACGATACCCCGTGTATTTGTGGTGACTACTATGTCCGGATGTCGTAGTGGGCGGCGCATCTGCATCCTAAGCAGAAGACTTGGGGTCTAATCCTGGTCTGACACAAATTTCTAAGTTGGTCCATTGATACCGACAGTTACAACTGGCAGCTAATGTATTTAACTCTTTCGTGTCCTGTCAGTGCGTCAAGAGAACTGCCGATAAGCAGACACAGTAGGGCCCTGTTGCTTAATGGCCCCATAGTTTACAGATTTCGTAATCCAGCCCGATGCTACTTGCAACATCCGTAGTAATACTATAATGTATGTCTGTTAATCAAATGTGGTCCCCAGCAGTCGATCGCTAACATACTGCAATAGAAAATCTATAATATAAAGAAAATATAGCTGCTTTTATTATGTGTCAATATGGCGGAAACTACCGCATTTTGGACAAGCGGGGCCGGCCGGAGTGGCCGAGCGGTTAAAGGCGCTACAGTCTGGAACCGCACGACCGCTACGGTCGCAGGTTCGAATCCTGCCTCGGGCATGGATGTGTGTGATGTCCTTAGGTTAGTTAGGTTTAAGTAGTTCTAAGTTCTAGGGGACTTATGACCACAGCAGTTGAGTCCCATAGTGCTCAGAGCCATTTGAACCATTTTTGACGAGCGGGTCTGAGATACCCTTATAGACATCCGGATAAATGTTTTCCATGATGTAACTCGCTTGAGACACACTTTGGGATGGTTCGTTTGAATAGGACGTGGCCGATTTGCTTCCCAAGCTTCAAACCGTGTTTTTCTGCTATCTTTCTAATGATCTCATTGTGGGGATAGGAATTTTCAAAACTCCGCGTAACTCTCACTTGCGGCACAGATAGCTTCTGAATCCGACAAAAGTTTCATGAGCTTACAAAATAGAAAGCGTCACATTGGATTAAACATGAGAAAGAGTTGGGGGACGATTTAGAATCCAGCTGGTGTATTTTTGCCATCCAATCGGCAGATCTACATCTCCATATACATTGGTAAGTCAAAACGTTATAACCACCCGCTTAATAGCTGGCTTTGGAACACAGTACAGTGACCACTGTGGTGCATAACATGGGTTCGATAAGACCATGGTATATTTCTGAAGGTATTCACAATATAGTAATATCCCTTTTATCATTACATAACGCAAATAACAAACATAAACACATCAAAAAAAGTTTCACATCACCTGGGTTCCGAGTTTTCCGAAACCTGTAGAGAAAATTGGAATATATATCAAGATAAACATCATTTCCGCCCGTTTTATTGCTCATGTAAACCACACATTGCATGTTGTACCACCATACAGCGAGACCAACAGAGGTGGTGGTCCAGATTGCTGTACGGGTAACTCTGATACCCAGTAGCACGTCCTTTTGCACTGATGCATGCCTGTATTCGTCGTGGCGTACTATACATAAGTTCATCAAGGCACTGTTGGTCCAGATTGTCCCCCTCCTCAATGGCGATTCAGCGTAGATCCCTCAGAGTGGTTGGTGGGTCACGTCATCCATAAACAGCTCTCGTCAATCTATCCCAGGCATGTTCGATAGGGTTCATGTCTGGAAAACTTGCTGACCACTCTAGTCGAGCGATGTCGTTATCCTGTAGTAAGTCATTCACTAGATGTGATCGATGGGGATGCGAATTGTCGTCCATGAAGACAAATGTCTCGCCAATATGCTGCCGATATGGTTGCACTATCGGTCGGAGGATGGCATTCACGTATCGTACAATCATTACGGCGCCTTCCTTGACCACCAGCGGCGTACGTCGACCCAACATAATGCCACCCCAAAACAAAAGGGAACCTCCACCTTGCTGCACTCGCTGGACAGCGTGTCTAAAGCCTGACCGGGTTGCCTCCAAACACGTCTCCGACGATTGTCTGGTTGAAGGCATATGCGACACACATCGGTGAGGAGAACGTGATGCCAATCCCAAGCAGTCCATTCGGCATGTTGTTGGGCCCATCTGTACCGAACGTGATGCCAATCCCAAGCGGTCCATTTGGCATGTTGTTGGGCCCATCTGTACCGTGCTGCATGGTGTCGTGGTTGCAAAAATAGACCTCGCCATGGACGTCGAGAGTGAAGTTACACATCATGTAGCGTATTGCTCACAGTTTGAAACTCGTCGTCCTGTTGCTGCACGAAAAGCATTATTCAACAAGACGGCGTTGCTATCAGGGTTCCTCCGAGTCATAATCCGTAGGTAGCGGTCATCCACTGCAGTAGTAGTGCTTAGGCGGTCTAAGTGAGGCATGTCATCGACAGTTTCTGTCTCTCTGTATCTCCTCCATTACCGAACAACATCGCTTTGGTTCACTCCGAGACGCCTGGACACTTCCCTTGTTGAGAGCCCTTCCTGGCACAAAGTAACAATGTGGACAAGATCGAACCGCGGTATTGACCGCTAGGCATGGTTGAACTACAGACAACACGAGCCGTGTACCTCCTTCCTGGAATGACTGGAACTGATCGTCTGTCGGACCGTCTAATAGGCGCTGCTCATGCATGGTTGTTTACGTCTTTGGGCGGGTTTAGTGACATCTCTCAGCAGTCAAAGGGATTGTGTCTGTGATACATAATCCACAGTCATCGTCTATCTTCAGGAGTTCCGGGGTGATCCAAAACTATGTTTGATGTATGTATATTACCGCCCACTGAAAATA
This sequence comes from Schistocerca americana, assembly GCF_021461395.2. Lineage (NCBI taxonomy): Eukaryota > Metazoa > Arthropoda > Insecta > Orthoptera > Acrididae > Schistocerca > Schistocerca americana. The sequence continues at coordinate 437,406,626 of NC_060119.1, read as the reverse complement.
CTTCGTAACTTTAAAAAATCGAAACTCGTAACGAACAAGGAAAAGAGCTTTTCATTTACTTGTATAGACAAACTACACCTCCAAGAAGAAAGAAGGAAAACTTTGTTGTACACTGTAGTCCAAATGTATTTTATATCTTCCTTTTGCAGTTGATTTATAGAGCAGACCATTAAGGCGTCCACAATAATAGGTTTACCGTAGCATTTTATTTCACTCCGAAAACTGCCACACATCCTCGTTCGTAGTAGTGCTGGCGAATTCCTATCTGCAATGGACAACTTCTACTGCTGCATTTGCAATAACACTATGACACAACTGCATTAGCGCCATATAACACTGGTATTAGTCTTCTTCAGTAATATTTGTTGAAGATAACAGTAAAGAGGAGCAACTATTTTGTTTCTATGACGATACTGCTTCTTTGACAAACACTTTTTTGTCAAATGCTGATGCAGAGGATGACAGGTAAGACGGTGAATGATAGCTAACAGTTGCTTTAATCTGTTCACTTCCACACCGTTCTCGCAGTTTCACTATTTCTCAGCCCGCCTCAGTAGCTGCGGGGTCAGCGTGGCAGATTGCTAACTGAAGGAGCCCGGGTTCGATATCCTGTCTTCATCAACACTGCTACGCAGCGTCGCATGAAGGGACACACATGGCGGTGGGGCCGCCACATGACGGAGAGAGAGAAAGAAGAGTGTTATTTCGATGTCTTCTTTAGTACTTTCATTTTGTTACACGGCTCGTTATATTTCAAGTGACTGAGCACTTGCCAGATGCCTTCTAACACCGCGTCTGGTTACTTGGGGAGCTATGTTCAAACGTGTGCCACAGGGCAATCAGAATCAATCTCTTAAAAAAGAGTTTATTAGGCTTTCCGTTTTGGCATTGAAAGCGTCAGATCCTTTTCTTAATTTTTATTCCAGTTCCCCTTTAGGAGGCGAGCTGATGGGAGCCATCGTTGCTCTCCAACAAAAGATTTTTACAAATTTAACATTTTAAAGTATTCAAAAGACTTGAGATTATGCTTTAAAGTAATGTATACACTGATAACAAAATTTACGATTTCAAAAGCTTTTGATAGGTTTTTACGAAAGGAAGTTTGTAATCAGTCTTGGCGTTGATGCCGCTGTGGTATAATGATGACGCTGAAGATGCATGAAAATTATCATACGTCTGACGGCGGTGGACTTATGAGTCCCTCCGTAGCCTTCTCAAGCAACAAACGGTGAGTCGGAGGATGTAGGAGACTGAAAAGTAGCACTTGCACCCTACACCCTCAATTATTTGCTGGCTGCTTTCCAATCCTTGTCTTTCTCTACAGTTTTCCCCCTCTACAGCTCCCTCTCGTACAATGAAAGTCATTCCCTTGTGCCTCAACACATGTCCTATCATCCTGTCCCTTCTTCATTTCAGAGTTTCCCATAAATTCTTCTACTCGCCGACTATGCGGAGAATCTCCTCACTCCCTGTCTTATCAGTCCACATAATTTTCAACATTCATCTGTTACACTACATCTAGAACGCTTCGATTCTCTTCTCTTCCGGTTTTCTTACAGTCCACGTTTCACTACCACACAATGTCGTGCTCCAAAAATACATTCTCAGAATTGTTTTCCTCATATTAAGGTCAGGAATGCCATCTATGTCTGTGCTGGTCTGCTTTTTATGTCCCTCCTTGCTTCGTCCGTCACGGGTAATTTTGCTTCCAAGGTGGCAGAATTCCTTACTTACGTCGACTTCGTGATCACCAGATCTGATGTTAAGATTCTCGCTATTCTCATTTCTCCTATTTATCATCACATTTACCTTTTTCTCGAATGATCTCAATACAATTCTGTGCTAATTAGACTGTTCATTCCGTTCAACAGGTACTGTAATTCTTCTTCACTTTCACTTAGTCAGCGAATCTTATCATTGTTATCCTTTCAACCTGAATTTTAATCCCATTCTGAACCTTTATTTTATTTCTGGCGTAGTTTCGTAGATGCGTAGATTGGACAATAGGGGCGAAATACTGTATCTCTGTCTTACGCTCTTTTTTCAAACGAGCACTTCATTCTTTCTCTTCCAGTCTTATTGTTCCCTCTTGGTTCTTGAACATATTGTATTATCGCCCTCTTTTCCTACAGCTTACTCCTATTTTTCTCAGAATTTCGAACATCTTGCACCATTGTACACGGTAGAATGCTTTTTATAGGTCTACAAATCCAATGAGCGTTTCTTGATTTTTCTTCACTCTTGCTTCTATTAACAAGGGAAACACTGTGGTGCCTTTGCTTTTCCCAGAGTCGAACTGATCGTCATCTAACAGATCACCAGTTTTGTTTTCCATTCATCTGTGTATTGTTCTTCTCAGCAACAAGGAAGCGTAAACTATTAGCTGATTGTGAAATAGTTCCGCACTTGTCTGCCCTTACTGTCTTCGGAACTGTGTCTATGACATTTTTACGAAAGTCTGATGATACGTCGCCAGTCTATTAGATTGTACACACCAACTTCAGAAGTCGTTTAATTGCCACTTCTATCAGTGATTTTAGAAATTTCGATGGAATGTTATCTGAAGTCTACTAGAGCTCTGGATCGCCAATGTCTCCCACATCGACTCCATTTTCTTCTTCTATAACGTTATCAGACAAATCCTCCCCCTGATAAAGACTTTCAGTGTGCACTGGAATTCCCACTGTACTCTTAATATTACCACCATTGCTTTTAATTTCACCGAAGATTATTTTGGCTTTTGCGTATCCTGATGATCATTTGTTTCACGGCTTCTTCTCATTTTTCCTGTAGCCATTTAGGTTGATTGCCGTGTATTTTCCGTTTATTTCATTCCTGAGGGTATTATATTAGCGTATTTAGACCTTTCCGTGAACATTTTTGTACCTCCTTCTTTCATCGATCGGCTGAAATATTCGTTCCGTCTTTTCGCAGCTGCCTTCCTTGTTGCTACGTCTATCTGTCCAACATCTGTAATGGCCTTTTTTAGAGCTATCCACTCATCTTCAACTGAACTGTCTGCTCTGGCTTCCCTTACTGCAGTATCCACTTGCTTAGTGAAGTTTAAAAGCGTTACATCATTCCTCAGTACTTCCGTATTCCACTTACTTCCACAGTGATACTTTAGAACGATCTCATTGAGTATCTGCAACTGAACAGTCAGTATCTCCACCTGAATACATCTAACAGTCCGATGTCTGACTTCGGAACCTCTGTCTGACCATTATGTAATCCAGTTGAAATTTTCTCATGTCTCTGGGTCTCGTCCAAGTATACATTCCCCTCTTGTGATTACCATCTGAAACATACAGAACTCAATTAGTCTTTCTCTTCTTTTATTCCTACCCTCTCTTCTGTTCCTCTCCCTATAATCACGTTCCTATCCCCAGTGACTGTTAGATTTTCATTTCCCTTCAAATACTGCGCTACCCGCTGAATATCACGTGTACTTTACCTCTTCATCTTCTGCTTGCGACGTCGGCATGTGTATTTGAACTATCGTGGATGGCATTCCCTGCTTTCTAACCCGATGAGGACAACCCTGACTGTTCATAACTGTTTGATCAGTGCTCTTCTTTCCTACTCATAACGAATTCTTTTTCTGTTACACCATTTTCTTCCGCTGTTGCTATTACCCTGTTTTCGTCTGAGCAGAAATCCTTGTTTTCTCGGAATCTTTCGCGGCGGCATGCCTGAATAAAATCTTCTCGGTTTTCAAATCCAGAGAAGACTTCAGTCAATCCTTACCTTCTTTCCACTTCACTTCATTGACCCCCCACTATGTATAGATTTAGTATTTTCGTTTCTCTTTTCGTAGTTTCTAGTTTTCCTACTACGTTCAAACTTCCATGCTCGTAGAATGTTACTCGCAGTCGTGTATTCCAGCTTTTTCTCACGGTCACCGCCTCTTTGTAAGACTTCTGGAGATCCAAATGGGTGGCTAATCCGGAATCTTTCGCCAGTGGGAAGGTCATCATGACACTTTTTTTCAATTACAGGTCTCATGTTCTGTCGATACACGTTATGTGTCTTTGATGCAGTGCTTTCCATTGCCTTCTACAGCCTCATCCTCATTCTGTGATTATTATTTATGCTTCCGGCTTTTAGGGATAGTGTCGTACACCTTGGACAAGAAGGTGTCTTGAAACTCTGTGCACTCCTCAGACCTCTTTGACAAAACCTTTGGCAGAACGAGGGTGATCTCTTATAACGGAATTCTTCGGTCGCCATTGCTTATGATTTTTATACACCAGTTAACTAGTTGCTGAGTTCGAATACGATACTTAGGACGTTGAGATTACTAATCGAAGACGCTACCCCTCTTTCTAGGGTTCCGTACCTCAGGCACTAAAAATAGAGCCACTAAAGGATCACTTCGTTGTCCATCTGTCTGTCAAGATCCCTTTTTCTGAAAAACGCGCAGAAGTATCAAGTAGATATTTCTGTCAAATATTAACGTCCACGGTCCTTTGGCGGGGTAAGGAATTTAAGCTTCTCGTAAGTCAGTGCAATCACAGGATATTTTGATACTCGCAGATTCACTCACCAAGACCCATTGAGTACTCCCCGTTGACTTACAATCAAGGAAATTTGGGAAAAGGCTAGTTTTCGCAGAAGAGGTAAAGGAAAAAGTCCGAAAATTGCTAATTTTTAATTATATTACAACTTTTTTGTTATTTGTTGTCCGCATGTCTTTACGTCTGTTAAAACCTTTATTCTCAGGAAGGGAAGAGGTACGAAGTCAAATTTATGTCAAGTACTAGGGTCTATGATCGCTTGCCAATGTAAAAAAAAGGAGACAATTTAAGTCAATGCAGAGTAAAAATACGCCATGTATGGCACGTATTTTGACACCCGCGCACTCAAAAAAACATAGAGCCCTAGTTTCTCGTTAAAAATACTATTTTAACACAACTGGCGCAGTTTTTCGTGACACACCCTTTCCATTTTCCCAAGTTTAAAGCAGATATCCCTCCTCGCACTTGACTTGTACCTCTTTGCATTGTTTCTTTCGACCTGTTTCTTCGTCATTTTTCGTCAGTCGTTCCGTGCCGATTTTTTTTTTTTTTTTTTTTTTATTATTGAGAGTGGCCACTCTCCCGACCGAACACGCTGAGCCACCGTGCCTATTTCGCAACTTTCAGTCTGGGTGGGAGAGTTTCACTTTATTTGGAGAAGGTGCCACTTGGCATCGATGTCACGTAGGTCACAGCTCATGTGGGCATTCAGTTGATAAACCAAAAGCATCTCAAGTGAGTTATGAGAGGCCCACATTCTCCCGAGTCTCCAGATATCAAAAGACATATAACATCAATGCTTCGTTCGATTAAAAAAATGGTTCAAATTGCTCTGAGCACTATGGGACTTAACATCTATGGTCATCAGTCCCCTAGAACTTAGAACTACTTAAACCTAACTAACCTACGGACATCACAAACATCCATGCCCGAGGCAGGATTCGAACCTGCGACCGTAGCGGTCACGCGGTTCCAGACTGAAGCGCCTAGAACCGCACGGCCACACCGGCCGGCTCGTTCGATTCAAGGAAAGAAGAAATAATGGACCGCTCACACTGTTCAGCAACATTATGCATGTTGATAAAAGTTATTTTTGTCTGAAGGAGTCAACATTAAATGACAGTAAGGATATTTCCTTTGTAAATCTCGTCTTTATTTTGTGTGACAATTTTTTGACATTTTTGATACAGCTTGGGCCAGGATGTGGCGTGTAAAAGACTATCCTTCAGAAGTTGGACTCAGAATTATTTATGTCAAGTACTTTGAGTATGTAGCAATTTGATGTCAGGATGTAACTGACTGTAATGTAGCGACGCGACGACAGAATGAACCGTGCAGTTGAAGATGTTATCCGTAACGCTATGTCCCAAGTGGGTACAATCTTTTAGTATACAGCACACAGTGCACTATTTGTGCATGCCAATTAGACTTCATTTCTAGACGAATATTGCTCATCATGAATAGTTTCAGGAGGGCTACACGCCATGCACGATGCCAACAGCGCTGTGCAATTAACACCAAGAGGAGAGGCATATTTGTCCGCACGACCATGCAATATCGTACAGCCACGTAACATACCTTGAGTTAGTAAATCGGCTTGCATGCACCAAGAGAATTCCCCACATGAACACTCCGACGACGTCTGGGGAGCCACGAACAGTCTACAGGGCAACCACTGCTGCGGTTTGCCTTGACGCTGCAACAGAGAGTGGGGCGCAGATAGTAGTGTGGCCGATGATAGCCCTGGACCCATAATGGCACACCATTGTCTTTTAAGACCAGTCATTGTAAGCATTATTGCGTGACTATCTGTGTGTGGAGACTCTCAGAAGAACAAATGTCCTCAACCTGCATTTTCGTACAGACCAGCAAGTGGCATGATCGTATGGGGTGCAATGGATACACAACACGATCATCTGTCGTTCTCATACCTGGTAGCTTCGATAGGAGGTTCTCATACCTGGTAATATCGATAGGAGGCGTTACGTACCTCTCATATTAAGGGGGGGTAGGAAGTCAAACGGGCCGACTTGGAGCAGGAGAGGCACCACAGGACATTTTAATTTCCACTGTCTATAATTTTACAAATAAATTCATAAAACTTTGAAAGCATAATTAGGAAGGATTCATACTCATAGTAGTGGAAGCTCAAAAACGTAACAAAATAAATTTTTTGCATGTGAAATTTCATCATTTTTTCACTTACTACTGGCTGCATTTGTTGCTATAGGTACACTTTTCTTCCTAAATAAGAGAAATTTTTCTATGAATTTTGCGCAGCATACAAACTATAGTTACATGTGTATGAAACTCTAGAGTTTATTTAATTTATGAAAAAATGAATGAATTGTTACATACACTACTGGCCACTAAAACTGCTACACCAAGAAGAAATGCAGATGATAAACGGGTACTCATTGGACAAATATATTATACTAGAACCGACATGTGATTACATTTTCAGGCAATTTGGGTGCATAGATCCTGAGAAATCAGTACCCAGAACAACCACCTCTGGCCGCAATAACGGCCTTGATATGCCTGGGCATTGAGTCAAACAGAGCTTGGATGGCGTGTACAGGTACAGCTGCCCATGGAGCTTCAACACGATACCACAGTTCACCAAGAGTAGTGACGGGCGTATTGTGACGAGCCAGTTGCTCGGCCACCATTGACCAGACGTTCTCAGTTGGTGTGAGATCTGGAGAATGTGCTGGCCAGGGCAGCAGTCAAACATTTTCTGTTTCCAGAAAGGCCCGTACAGGCCCTGCATTATCCCGCTAAAGGAAATGTCGTGTGACGAGGGCCTCCCGTCGGTAGACCGCTCGCCTGGTGCAAGTCTATCGATTTGACGCCACTTCCGCGACTCGCGCGTCGATGGGGATGAAATGATGATGATTAGGACAACACAACACCCAGTCCCTGAGCGGAGAATATCTCCGCCCCAGCCGGGAATCGAACCCGGGCCCTTTGGAATGACAGTCTGTCGCGCTGACCATTCAGCTACCGGGGGCGGACATTATCCTGCTGAAATGTAGGGTTTCCGGGGATCGAATGAAGGGTAGAGCCACGGGTCGTAACACATCTGAAATGTAACGTCCACTGTTCAAAGTGCCGTCAATGAGAACAAGAGGTCACCGAGACGTGTAACCAGTGGCACCCCATACCATCACGCCGGGTGATACGCCAGTATGGCGATGACGAATACACGCTGCCAATGCGCGTTCACCGCGATGTCGCCAAACACGGATGCGACCATCATGATGATGTAAACAGAACCTGGATTCATCCGAAAAAATGACGTTTTGCCATTCGTGCACCCAGGTTCGCCGTTGAGTACACCATCGCAGGCGCTACTGTCTGTGATGCAGCGTCAAGGGTAACCGCAGCCATGGTCTCCGAGCTGATAGTCCATGCTGCTGCGAACGTCGTCGAACTGTTCGTGCAGATCGTTGTTGTCTTGCAAACGTCCCCATCTCTTGACTCAGGGATCGAGACGAGGCTGTACGATCCGTCACAGCCATGCGGATAAGATGCCTGTCATCTCGACCGCTAGTGATACGAGGCCTCTGGGATCCAGCACGGCGTTCCGTATTACCCTCCCGAACCCACCGATTCCATATTCTGCAAACAGTCATTGGATGTCTACCAACGCGAGCGGCAATGTCGCGATACGATAAACCGCAATCGCGATCAGCTACAATCCGACCTTTATCAAAGTCGGAAACGTAATGGTACGCATTTCTCCCCCTTACACGAGGCATCACAACAACGTTTCACCAGGCAGTGCCGGTCAACTGCTGTTTGTGTATGAGAAATTGACTGGAAACTTTCCTCATGTCAGCACTTTGTAGGTGTCGCAACCGGCGCCAACCTTGTGTGAATGCTCTGAAAATCTAATCATTTGCATATCACAGCATCTTCTTCCTGTCGGTTAAATTTTGCGTCTGTAGCACGTCATCTTCGTGTTGTAGTAATTTTAATGGCCAGTAGTTATTTAACTTCTTGTTTAGAAAAAACTCAAATTTTATAGTTAATTACCTCAATTTTTACCACAGTTTTTAACAGATTTGGAAAATTTTAAATTTTCATACACCTGTGAGTACTGCTTGCATGCTGTGCAAAATTCATCGAAAAATCTCTCTTACTTAGGAAGAAAAGTGTACCTACAGAAACAAATGCCGCCATTACTAAGTGAAAAAATCATGAAATTTCACATGCAAAGAAAAGGTATTTTGCTAGGTTTTTGAACTTCCACTGCTGTGAGTTTGAGTCCTCAATCCTTCCTGGTCATGTTGACAAAGTTTTATGAATTTATTTGTAAAAGTATAGACAGTAGAAATTAAAATATCCTGTGGTGCCTCTCCTGTTTAAAGTCGGCCCGTTTGACGTCCTAACCCCCTAAAGGCTGTGACCTATGTACATGGTCTCCGTATTTTTATCTTCCACCAGGATAATTCAACTCTACTGTCCAGAATTACTCGAATTTAACGATCGTTGCTCTGAGCAGCATCTCTCAGTTATGGGAAACACCTCTGTTTTGATGCTCTGAGACCGTCATACCACCACTCACCAGCAACTACAATTGATTAACTCTGGCATAGCGTTGAAGGAGATTGAAAAAATGGTTCAAATGGCTCTGAACACTATGGGACTTAACTTCCAAGGTCATCAGTCCCCTAGAACTTAGAACTACTTAAACCTAACTTAAGGACATCACACAGAACCATGCCCGAGGCAGGAATCAAACCTGCGACAGTAGCGGTCGCGAGGTTCCAGACTGTAGCGCCTAGAACTGCTCGGCAACGAAGGAGATTGAAGTGACATAGCTCAGTTCGACACTGTGTCCAGGGAGGTTATTGCTGTTGTTATTGCCAGAGGAGGCTGCTCGGTTTAGACGCTTAGCACCCCCAGGTAAGCTAACAATTTAATGAAGTAGTCTTCCTATTCTACTGTATACGCACAGTAAGAAAAATTTTGCTATTTCCTATCCTTGCTGGTGTTGCAAATTCAGTGGCCAGCAGTGTATTTACCACCATCTTCGCGAGGCTGCTGGTGCGTGACGTAACGGCTCCAGGCAGGCAGCGACGGCCAATGCGTAAGCAGCGGCGCGCAGGTCGGGCAGCAGCCGGCAGGCAGGTCAAGGCCCACCTGTGCCACGGCCGCCGGCGCACGCAGCTTCCAGGCAGACACTGGTGCGGGGTAGCTAGCCACGCGGGCACAACGATCCTACGGTAGTTGTGAGGGTTGTGACACCAATATACTGGATGAGAGCAGACGCGTATCATTAGTGTCAGAATGATACACGTCAACTCTTATCCAATATACTGCTCTAAAAATACCTGAGGTGATGAAAGTGGTGGGATTTCTCGTAATAGCTTTTCACGGCGTAGTGCGCCAACTCGATGTAGCATGGACTCAAAATGGTTCAAATGGCTCTGAGCACCATGGGACTTAACTTCCGAGGTCATCAGTCACCTACAACTTAGAACAACTTAAACTTAACTAACCTAAGGACATCACACACATCCATGCCCGCGGCAGGATTCGAACCTGCGACTGTAGCGGTCGCGCGATTCCAGACTGTAGCGCCTAGAACCGCTCGGCCACGCCGGCCGGCAGCATGGACTCAACAAGTCGTTAGAAGTCCCCTGTACAAACACTGATCCCTGCTGCCTCTATAGCCGTCCATAATTCCGAAAATTTGGCGGTGCAGGATTTTGTGCACAGACTGACCTCTCAATTACGTCTCATAAACGTTCGATGGGATTCATGTCGGGCGTTATAGATGGCCAAGTAATTCGCTCGAATTGTCCAGAATGTTCTTCAAATCAATCGCGAACAATTGTGGGCCGGTGACGCGCGCATTGTCATCCATAAAAACTCCAGCGTTGTTTGGGAACGTGAAGGTCATGAAAGTCTGCAAATGGTCTCCAAGTAAAAGAACATAACCATTCTCAGTCAGTTATTGGTTTGTAAACACAGCCCACACACACCATTACGGAGCCACCATCAGCTTGAATACCGCCTTGTTGTGACTTGGGTCCGTGACTTCGTGGGGTCTCTTACCAACTGAAATTAGGTCTCATCTGACCAGGCCAGTTTTCCAGTCGTCTATGGTCCAAACGAAAAGTTCACGAACCAGGAGAGGCGCTGCAGTCGATGTCGTGCTGTTAGCAAAGGCACTCGCGTCGGTCGTCTGCTGCCGTAGCCCATTAGTGCCACATTTCACCACTCTGTCCTAGCGGATATATTTCTCGTATGTCCCACATTGATTTCTGCGGTCGTTTCGCCCAGTACTGCCTGTGTATTAGCACTGACAACTCTATGCAAAAGCCGAGAGGCAACGTCTGAAATTTAGTATTCTCGGCCCACTCTTGGCATGGTGGATCTCGGAATATTGAACTCCCTAACGATTTCTGAAATGGAATGTCCCAACTACCATCCCTCGTTCAAAACCTGTTAATTCCCGTAATGAGCCATTATCACGTCGGAATCCTTTTTACATGACTCACCTGAGTACAAATGACGACTCCGCCAATGCACAGCCCTTCCATACCTTGTGTATACCATCTGAACTTGTCTTTCGTCACCGCAGTGTTTTTCATCTCTAATTATGCAGTAGGGTGCTCGTTAACGAAGCTGATAAAATGAACCCCCTATATTGTAAACATACCTCTACCCAATTTAGTCACTTTCGGATGGATGTAGTCTCTACTCAATTCATATCTTAATTCTCCCCCTGCGTCTTTTCATGCATCTCATAAATTCAGTGGCTTGAATATGCATTTCATCTTGCTTCAGTAAGACGACTGTGAACAGTATGGCGAAACACGTGCAGCCATCGCTTGTGAGGCAGTAGCCTGTTTCACGCTACCTCCTCACGTTTTCCTTATTTTCATTCAGGAATTATATACGAGATTCTTCCTATTTCATCTACTTTTCGATTCCGCTTTTATTTGTCGACATTTCACTTGTATTGCGCGCTGATTACGTGTGTGGTTAGGGCGTAGGTTGTTACAATGTAGATAACTCACATCTCTGTAACTAATTTAACATTTCATGCTTGTAGCAGCATTTTCTCTTTAACGTTTCTGGCGGTGGGACACGGGAACTCCTTCTCGCTGAGGATAGGGATAGGTGGGGTGTTCGTACGATTCCATGGATCTAGCTGTCACTCAAAAAGCGGGTTTCACATTAACGGACCACACGACAAACTCAGCGAGCATTTCAGTGCTAACCGTCCTGATATTCTGAAGAATGGTCAGTGGGACGGTTGACCAGCTCTTTTAATAACAGACCGGGAAATGGAGGGGGGGAGGGGGAACTCTGTCTGTTAGTAAACTTACGCTGAAGTCTTCATTTGTCCACCTTCCTGAGGTTCGGCTGTGTTTTGGTCTTCAGACACCGTTCCACAAGCTAAGTGTACGACCACACTTGAGTCTGCAAAATTTCCAAATTTTACCTGTTCCGCGGGAACGCGGTGCGGAGCTCAAGCCAAAGTTTCCAGACTTTCCTTACAAACATGTCACGTCGTAGCAACGTGCCGACACTCGGTTCTCGTCACCGTAAACGTCAATCTCATTGGCGGCTACATCTATAAGCTGCTGAAGGAAGGTAGTGAAGTGACATCCAGATCCCTCATTGGAGGCGAGCTTAGACCCTTTCTGGGATTGGCTAGAAGGACTGTGCCGAGTGCTCTTCCGAGGTGTGAAGAGGGATTCTCGCTTCCAATTCTGGATTCGGGCGTGGCTGGTGGGTTCACGGTTCTCTGTGGCTTTCTATAGTCGTCTGCCAAGCCTTCAAAGTTTTCATTTGCTCGGAACTTAGAGATTTTTCCGCATCCACGGTCGGTAATCAGGAAGATGATGAGGTCTGCGTCTCGAAATTACAGCACGCCGACCCACAGCACCCACAGCTAGCAGCCACTGCGTACAGCGCACGGCGGGTCGTCAGCAGTCATCTCAACCGCGTCCGCCCCTGGTAGCTGAGTGGTCTGCGCGACGGAATGTCATACCTAACGGCCCGGGTTCCATTCCCGGCTGCGTCGGAGATTTTCTCCATTCAGGGACTGGGTGTTTTGTTGTCCTTATCATCATCATTTCATTCCCATCGACAGGCAAATCGCCGAAGTGACGTCAACTCGAAAGACTTGCACCAGGCGAACGGTCTACCCGACGGAAGGCACTAGCCACACGGCATTTCCATTTCCATCTCAACCGCAGCCACAGCGACAGAGTGAAGGGAGAGGACTTCATCCCCGTTTCCTGCTTTCAGTTTGTTCATAATTTGAGCCAAGCTCTTCGTGCACACTTATGCATGTGTTCTGAACTCGAATCCTTGTTTCAAAGTGGATGTTTTTCCGCATTCAAATAACTACTTACGTTTCGTTTCACAGGAGTTCACACGTATTTGTCCAGCATCGTACTGGTGGCAACCCTAGCAATTACTCATTTTTCTTATAAATGTTTTACTGTACTTATGAAAAAACGTTATGAAGGTCTAATAATCTCTCAATTAATGTGTTATTGGTTAATTTGCATACTGTCTGTATAAATCTCATTTGCACTAACTCAAAACTCTATGACTGCACAACCAGTAAAGTAATTTAATCGGCTGAATATCAAGGTACTCCAACCATAAGCAATAGGTGATGCCCCTGACGACTTCAGATACTTATCATATTATCTACGGAATACACCGTCGATTCTTGGAGGAACATAGACATATTAATACACAGTATTAATATTCCACAATAATATTTATTTAATAGTTCGTTATGAACCGGCTTTCGACTTCTTACGCCATCGTCATAGAGCTTTATGCTAAACAGATGGCCCACACGGCTTTAGCGAGAATTCATAGCTGTATAAAGATTAGTATACAAAGATATGAGACTTTTGTGACTACATCGATAGAAAGCACAAGAATTATGTAATACATAAGGAAACTCTGAACAAATACATCTCATATTATGGTACACTCAGATATTAAACTATGTGAATGTATAAGCCTAAAACGTTGGGTAAATAATAAATGACACAGGCGACTATGTCGTATGGACAAACTGCTGAATGCCATGAACAGATGGAAAATGGCTGGGGGGGGGAGGGGGGAGTGGGGTAGGGGGAGGGGTAAGGGGGAGAAAGAAGTCTCTATGTAATGTGCGTATAGAATACTTATAACAAGCTTATTACCTACGGGTGAGAGAGATAATAAGTGGCTGCTGCTACATTAATAATCGTGAGTAATGGAGCTGTGTTTGGTCATTAAGAACCAAGTTAAAGACCAGGTCAGTATTCTTTTATTATTGTTTATTAATGGCCAGAATTTCAAGTTGCCTTTATTTCCTTTGTTAAGAACGCCGTATTTCTCGTTATATGAATGACACCCATTCAGAATATGTTCAGCAATGGTGTAATCCTTTCCTTTTCAGTCTCCACCTCCTTTCATGCTCAATCAGTCTAGTTGTTATAGCAGTAGATCATTAACCTACACACAATTTTGCCACACAGATTGTAGGAAATTTTATAAATTCTACTCACGTCCTATCTTTAGTGTTAAATAGGTGGACAACAGTATTCCTTCAGTAGCAATTTGAATTTTAGTTTCCTTCCAAGAACCTGTGAAGTCCTACCCACATACGGCATGGGGGCCCATTTCTTATCAGTGTGGTTTTATGCTGTCTGAGGTGGGTAAAGGAGTGCTGTTATCTTCTGTCTCTTCTTTTTTGCTGAGTATGTTGTCAATTAGGGTACGACTATAACCATTGCTGTACGGTCTTTCTTTTCAAAATTGGTTTGGTTTGTAGTATAGAATAGTGGCCGGTGCGTCATGGAATGGAAGGCTGCATGTTGTGTGTTATGGCACGCTGGGAACTTGCTGGTATTACTGAGTCTGTTGAAGTTACTTTTCTGTAAATCTTAAATAAATCCTGTTGCTTACTGATGTTAATATTTGAATATTGTAATATAGGAGCTATTTATTCAGAGTTTCTTTAGGTATTACATTACTCTTGTGTTTAGTATCGATTTAGTTGTACAACAATCTTTGTACAGCTATGAATTCTCGCTGAAGTTGTGTGGACTATCTGTTCAGGACTAAGTTATCTGACGATGGCCTAAGAAGCCGAGTGCCATTCGTAACGAAATATTAAATAAATATTATTGTAGAACATTTGTACTGTGTATTCAAGTTATTAATTATCATATTATGTTTCCAAGGTACGCAGCAGTTTATTTTTCAAGTAGCCTAGTAACTTCATGGGGATAATCTATCATTGTATAAGGCCTGGGGACATAGAGTTACCAGTAAATCAAATCTGTGTCCCCACGGGGCAGCTGGAGAGCAAGAGGTGATATTCATAACACACCCGGATTCTTGCACGCTTTATAAAATTTTATTTTTGTTTCACTTCGCACTGAATTGCCTAGTCGTCTGTGTGCTGTACCATATGTAATATGATGTTTATTTAATTTATTCTGTATATATTTTTAACCCAGTAGCTCAAGACGCAACCAAAAAAGTTAAGACATTAAACTTTTAATAAAACTAGAACATAGAGGGTCTTTCCCTTTAAAAGCTATATGTGAGGCTTGGTGAGAAATATTAATAATGCAGTCCTTGCACATCTCGTCTAGAAAATATTGCCCTTTGCAGACCGTCGTCGCTCTCTTGCAAAATTATTTAGTCGTCCGCGAACATGACGCCGTTTCTAAAGCGTTGACCTCCGAAAATGTCACATATTTTCCGCGCTATTATGCCGGTTTGAATGTATTTCTTCGAGAAACACTACGAGTCTTCCCCATCTAAGGAAGACATCTTCATGAACTGGGGGGAGGGGGGGGGGAGGGGGAGGGGAGAGATTTGCCTCTATTAATGTGTGATTTACATCCCGGTGCCTTACTGACTGAAGTAAGATTCCTTTCCCACGTGCACCCGCATAGACGAGGTCCAGGAGAAAGACACGCCGTGGTGTGTATGTATCAGCACGTGGCACTAGAGGTCCTACGAGTGACAGCAGCCGTCTCCAGCTAGGAGCGAGCAACTACTTCAGAAGATTATATGACTGTGTGGTGTCTGTCATTTCGGAAATGTCTGAAAGAATAGTCAACACGCGGAATCTGCAGCTGTGATATATAGGCCTATTATGTAAACTGAAGGTGGAGTGTGAGAAAGGAAGGAAAAGAGAAGGAATTCATCATATCAGCTGCGTCGGGGCTTTATACGGAATCAGTGGCGCCGACGGAAGATATATGCCATACCGGGATTCGAACCGATCTCCCGCTTACTACACAATTTCTTTAACCGCTGTGTTTGCTGCAGATGCGCGGGCTATCTCGGTACAGTCCTTGGCCGACAGGTCTGAAAGAATAGACACCACCCCTTCGTATAACTGAGTCCCCTCGATGGGCTATGAATCCACGGCTTTCCATTCCATTTCCTTTCTCCTCCCTCCACCTTCAATCCACATAATATTTCCCATGAGTTTAACACTTCTTGACTGTATTTTAATGCATGCTAGCTCTCGACACCACACGACAAAATTAAGAACTTCAGTGGGTGCCTTTTCTATTACATATTGATTTCCCATGGTCCCTGCACGGAGCCAAGTGTTAGGGAACTGTGGTGGACAGGCCGACTAGTCTGATGTCACAAGTCAGTTCCAGACCCTATATTTCTTGTGGGTCCCGGGCGCAGAAGCTTGACGTCACATGTTTCGTCATTCCAGTACAATAAATTGGCAGTTCATTACTTAGTCTGCTATTGCTGTCGCACCCGACGATGGAAGACTGATACACATACTCCTCACCACTTGGTACAAACACATTCAACTGCAACTCTCCTTCCATCTATAATTACTGTCGTGTTTAGAAATCTCTATCCCATACCTGTATAGCCTATCACAGAATCCGCTCGTGGCAACCAGAATTCGAATCCTATCAAATCGAATCCGCTTGTCTCCTGGTTGCAAAGAGTATTTCGCAACAGCTGATCTGTAGATCTGTCACCTTCTACAGCTGCTCTATCGTTCTTCTCGTCGTTCCGCCCGCATACAGGTCATCACAACTACACGATACCTTTTAAATTTCTGTCTTTTTTTTTTTTTTTTTTTTTTTTTTTTTTTTTTTTTTTTTTTTTTTTTTACAGCCATTTGCTAACATGTTTGGTGGACCTGTGTATTTCTGGTGGGTTTGTAGACTACGGCAGTACTCAGTGCCTTCAAGATCCTGAAGGAAGTCTTTAATGAAGGATAGAAAAACTTTTATATTTAGCAGACGGCTGTAAGTCATTACGATTTTATCGTGGAGGTCGTAATGAGGGAAACACTCTGCAACCAGCAGGCCATGAGATTCAATTTGATGAGACTTGATCTCTGACTGTCGCGAGTGGATACTCCGATAAGCTACAGAGAAGCGACAGAAGTTACTACACACGCCGATAGCTGCAATCGGTAGGAGCAGGACGTAGTAATGAATACTGCTGCTATGTCGGTGCTGCAAAAAATGTGTACTAGCCTTTCACCTTGGGATATAGCAATAATCGATGACAGCAATCGACAATGACCAACTGTGTTTGAGTTTTGAAATATTAACTACTTCCTGTATTAAAAATTTTGTACTGAATCCGAATTTTCCAGATTCTGACAAGCTACCACACGAGTTTTCTTAAGAGTGCATTGCATCTGTTGTAACTGAAAGGCCACTGAAAATCCTCACTTAGAGACAATGAATCGAGAACTGTCTGCAAGTAACTTCATTACAAGTTTGCCCTGCATGAAGTGGGTAGCGAAAAAGAAAAGAATCGAAGAGTTTAAGCTGAACTGCCATAGAGGGATGTTCAAAAGTAGGTGGACTGATAAGTTAAGAAATGAGGTTCTGTACAGAGTCGCTGAAGAAAAGAACATACGGAAAATACTGTGTTAAGATACCAGGAAATACTCTCCGTGGTACTACACGCAGCTGTAGAGGGTCAAAACTGTAGAAGACAGAGATTTGACCACGTCCGACGATTTAATAACTAAGCACATCGTGTGGAGTTGCTACTCTGAGGCTAAGAGACTGGAGAGGAATGTGTGGCTAGCCGCATCGAAAGAGTCAGGAAGAAAAGGGAAAAAATTGTCTCGGTACAATTTCACTTTCCATGCGCTTCGTTAAGCAGGTGGTGCACAATAGATGCTAAAATCTGAAGTGCAGCTAATTACAAATGACTTACGAGTCGCATACCGATATTATTTTCTAAATTTGAGTTATTAAATTCTTGTTACGCTCTGATGTTTGACTAATATTGTGCGTGGGGTTGTCCACTGATAGTACATTGACGAGCCAAAACATTATGACCGCCTACTTAATACCTTGTATGTCGGTCTTTGGCACGAAATATATCACTGATTCTGCCTATCAGTGATCCGGCTGCTTGTTGAGTTTCGGAGGTATGTGGCATTAGGGTCATGTAATTCACGTAAATAACGGGCCGTTGATTTGCATACACGGTGATGGAGCCAGATAGCGACCCGTATCGATTTCATAGGATTTACATCAGGCGAATTTAGTCGCCGAGGTATCAACGGTGAGTTCACTGTAATATTCCTCAGACTACAGTAGCAGGGTTCTGGCTCCGAGACAAGGACAATTACGCTGCTGAAAGACTACGTCGCCGTCAGGCATGAAGGGATGAAGTTGATTCGCACCTGTCAGAGTGTCTTCAGTTACTACCACAAGTCCCAGCAGCAGAATGTCTCCCGTACCACAAAACAGCTCCTACCATCCTGCGTCTGTGGCGCACTGCAGGTTTCGAGCCGCAGACGGCTGCTGGCGTCGTAAGATGTGCTGTGTCACGTGCTGAGACGTAAGCGCCATGGCCTGTGTTTCTCCTGGACCTCGTCTGCGCGCCTGTACGTGGGAAAGGAATTTTACTTCAGTCAGTGGCGAGCCGGTGCGTGAATCGTACCTTAAAAGAAGGCAAACCTCTCCTCCCCCCCCCCCCCTCCGCCGCCCTCCCACCACCCACCACACGTCCATGAAGATGTCCTCCGCAGATGGGGAAGAATCTAACGTTTCTCGAAGAAATGCGTTCGAACACGGCACAATAGCCGGAAAATTTTGTACATGTGACATTATCTGGCGTCTACATTTTAGAAACACCATGATGTTCGCTGACGACTGAACAATTTTACGAGAGAGAAATGACGGTCTACAAAAGGCAATATTTTCTAGACGAGGTACGCAAGAATTGCATTTTTAATATCTCTCAACAAGTTTCAAACATATTTCTTAAAGGAAAAGACCCTATATGTTCTAATTTTATTAAAAGTTTTACATTTCAACCTTTGCTAACGTTTGTGGGAACGACCAGCGACCAAGTTCAGCAAAAATGTGATTCACCCAAAGAGCCGACACGTTTCCATTGATTGACCGTCGAATTCCGATGCTCCCGTGCCCACTCGTACTTGACGAAGTCGTTGGGTCAATATGTGAACACGTAGGGGTGGTCTGTTTCGGAGCTCCGTGTTCAACAATGCACGATGAACGGTGTGCTGCGAAACATTCGAGCGTGCACTAGCACTATGCTTTTTCGGCAGAGATGCAGCAGATCACGATCTATCCTACTTGACAGAGCAGACAAGCCTCCTAACTCTACCTTCTGTGAAAAGTCGTGGACGGTAAAACATTTAGCTCCTGACGGTAGTTTCACTGCCCTTATACAGCTTTTCGTAGATGCTCAAGACAGTAGCACATAAACACTCGACTAGCTTTGCTGTTTTCGAAATGCTCGTTCACAGGCTATGCATAATAATAATCTGCCCTTTGTCAAAGTCGCTTATCTCATTGGATTTCCCCATTTGCAGCTGATATATTCGCTAGGTTGATGCCCCGCCTGTTTATGCAGATGATAAACGGGTATCCATAAGACAAATATATTATACTAGAACTAACATGTGATTACATTTTCATGCAATTTGGGTGCATAGATCTTGAGAAATCAGTACCCAGAACAACCACCTCTGGCCGTAATAACGGCCTTGATACGCCTGGGCATTGAGTCAAACACAGATTGGATGGCGTGAACAGGTGCAGCTGCCCATTCAGCTTAAACACGATTCCACAGTTCATCAAGAGTAGTGACTGGCGTATTGTGATTAGCCAGTTGCTCGGCCACCATTGACCAGATGTTTTCAGTTGGTGAGAGATCTGGAGAATGTGCTGGCCAGGGCAGCAGTCGAACATTTTCTGTATCCAGAATGGCACGCACAGGACCTGCAACATGCTGTCGTGCATTATCCTGCTGAAATGTAGGGTTTCGCAGGGATAGAAATAAGGGTAGAGCCACGGGTCGTAACACACCTGAAATGTAACGTCCATTGTTCAAAGTGCCGTTAATGCGAACAAGAGGTCACCGAGACTTTCAACCAATGGCACCCCATATCATCACGCCTGGTGATACGTCAGTATGGCGATGACGAATACACGCTTCCAATGTGCGTTCACAGAGATGTCGCCAAACACAGATGCGACCATCATGATGCTATAAACAGAACCTGGATTCATCCGAAAAAATTACGTTTCGCCATTCATGAACCCAGGTTCGTCGTCGAATACATCATCGCAGGCGCTCCTGTCTGTGATGCAGCGTCAAGGGTAACCGCAGCCATGGTCCCCGAGCTGATAGTAAATGCTGCTGCAAACGTCGTCGAACTGTTCGTGCAGATGGTTGTTGTCTTGCAAACGTCCCCATCTGTTGACTCAGGGATCGAGACGTGGCTGCACGATCCGTTACAGCCATGCTGATAAGATGCTGAGAGTCATTGGATCTCAACCAACGCGAGCGGCAATGTCGCGAAACGATAAACCGTAATCGTGGTTGGCTACAGTCCGACCTTTATCAAGGTCGGAAACGTGGTGGTACGCATTTCTCCTCCTTACGCGAGGTATCACAACAACGTTTCACCAGGCAACGCCGGTCAACTGCTGTTTGAGTATGAGAAATCGGTTGGAAAATTTCCTCATGTCAGCGCCACCGGCGCCATCCTTGTGTGAATGCTCTGAAAAGCTAATCATTTGCATGTTAGACCATCTTCTACCTGTCGGTTAAATTTCGCGTCTGTAGCACGTCATCTTCGTGGTGTAGCAATTTTAATGGCCAGCAGTGTACTTTCACTATCGCGTCACGTGCCCACTACGTCACCAGGCGGTATCCAGTGTCGCGGTGGGCAGTGGTCGTAATGTGTTGTCTCATCAGTGTATGCACTCTCTTTCATTACTACAGTAGTTTCTACCATTGCCTTATTTCCCCACATTACCTTCTTCGTTACAATGGCAATAATTCCGTGCCGAAACCAATTGTTAGCTTTCTTTCGCCAGATAGGAGTCACTACAGTACAGGAACATACTTTCCCGGTAAGAAACAAAATCTGCTTAGTCACAACCGAGCCCTCAATCTGGAAACGACCTGTAAATGTGAATACAGAATACCTACATAAATCGTTAATAACGGGAATAATTCTTAGGTTATCTCTCTGTATATTTAAATACAAGGTCTGAAGGCGTATATCAGTTGCATGTAACGCAATTAACACTCCAAAATACCTTCTGTCACCGACCACGATAACATTACATAACACGTAGCTTAAATGAAGGAGTCTGTCGCGACCAATACCATGACATGGTTGTTGGTCGTCAAGTACAAATGTGATTCAAGTCTGCCATTATCCATTCACGACAGTTACGTTGGTCACACATACTCATTTAAAATTTTAAGCTTTCACTGACACCACTGACATTTTTGAAGATAAAGAGAACACTGTAAGTCTCCTGAGAAATGGAAACAGAAAATCGTCAGGGTCTGTTCACACGTCTTCCAGACGATACGACGGACGAGAGTTGCAAACTCACTTCAGGTCGGCTGCAGTTAGTTAGACAGTGTCATTCCCATATGAGTTATTTATTACCTGTGAGACCCCTTGGTCGCTGCAGGTGCCAGACAGGCCGGCCTCGTTCGCCGAAGCGCAGCGGAGCCTCGGCTGTTGTTTTCTCGCTCCTCTCAAGGATGGTCAGTTTTTGCCCGCGTACTGCGTCACAGCGGAGCGCATGTCAAGAACCACCCGCTGGCCTAACCGTCCTGCGGTTTCAGATTCAGACGCCTTTTTCTCCATTCTGCAAGCATGTTGATGTAAACATAATTGAACAATGATTTCTACAGTCACTTTACAAATTGGTTTCCAGACATCGAAATTATCTGCTCTGTACAGTAAAAGTCTCGGTTTATTATCGGGGAAACAGTGCTGTGACAAGTGAGTGTTTCCTCGGAGAAATTCACCGAAAGAGTTATTCTCACTCGGTTTGGATCTTGGATTTTCTTATTATTTGTATTTTCGTCATTCTGCAGTGACTGTAGAATCTGTGAAGAAGAGCTAATCCACGTCATTTCCTGTAATTAGTGTAATTCCCTTGAATATCATAAGAGACAGATCGTTAGAGACAAGAACTTGTTCTACTGTTGTAACTATTTTACAGTATGAAGCCGGCCGCTGTGGCCGAGCGGTTCTAGGCGCTTCAGTCCGGAGCCGCGCTGCTGCTACGGCCGCAGGTTCGAATCCTACCTCGGGCATGGACGTGTGTGATGTCCTCAGGTTAGTTAGGTTTAAGTGGTTCTAAGTCTAGGGGACTGATGACCTCAGATGTTAAGTCCCATAGTGCGTAGAGCCATTTGAACCATTTTTTTGCAGTGTGCAATTTCTGGTTAATTGGCCTAGTGCACATTGTAATGTTGTGCAATATCACTTAAATCGTAAAATGGGATAGCCAAGTGCGTCGTGATAACGAGCTAAGTCGTGGGTGTTCAAATGATGATCGTTTTCTCACCTCTCATTGGTTGGTCGTAGCATGTCCCGGCCTCTGAAATGCCAAAACTACGAGACAGGGGGTCGTATGACTAAAATAGAGAATGTACTTTACTCTCGGAATTTTGGAGAACTTTCTCAGGTTCACACGAATAAAGCGAGTCGGAAAATATACATCACCGGAGAATGTTCTGAGCGCAAGTAAAATGATGGGAGAAGTTACACAACGTGGAGAACACTCTCCGATCACATCTGAATAAAACTAGATAAGTTTTTGAAAGACGGAGAACACTTCCCGTTTTTTGAAGTGAGCTCTGCAGCAGGTTTCCAACTAAGTTCTACTGAGATTAAGTTTCACCAAGTTTTTGTCTTTTAGTGAAAGTGCTCGGAAGGCAGAAAAAGATATACATAGCCCAAATAAATAACAGGTTAAACAACGAAAACTTTATTTGGCTGACAAGCCTCCATCCCGAAAGTCATGACAGAAGAGGACACGACCTTTCAAATGAAGTGGAAATGAAAACATTTTTGGTTTTTGCAGCAGACCGAGATTTTTAGAGTGGTGTAGGTGAAGGCTTACGCATACGCGAGACAACTGTGTCATTGAAATTTTCAGATGTTGTTCATCATTCTTTTTATCACAGCACAAATCGTATATTTTGTTGTGTTAGAAATAAGTACGCTGATCAGAAAATTAATAACTGTTTCTCGTACCGAAATGGCTCAGACACTTGACGGGCGAGCAGACCATTGTGCGCCAAATATAAACAAATTTATCTCGTGTTAGGAAACTCGGACACAGTTACGGTTTGGAATGGATGAAGATCTGGTACATCCTTAAGATTTAGTTCGCATTATATATTCACCTAACTTCAACAAAAAAAAGGTTCTCACATGTCGAGAATTCAATAACACAATTAGAAAATGCATTTTCGTAAACTGTCCGTAATCTTTTAATAACTTATTACCTCACAGAAGACTGTAATTAAAACATAATGCGACTCTTCCGAAACACTTTGATGCCAGTTCAATACCTATGCATTGAATAGTTCGCCTGTTTGAGCGAGTTGAACGAAATGTAAGATTAAGCATGCGTTCTGCAACGGACGCGGTAGGCGACACACACCGAGAACATTGTCAAGTAGGAGGGGTCGTGGTCAGAAAGAACTCCCTCCTCAGAGAAATGGTTTAAAATTTGTTATTCATAAGAACTGAAAACTTTCTCAGAGAATGTATTCTTGCTCTGAGAATCTTCTCCGGAGAATGTTCTATTTTTATTCACACGACCAGAGACTCCACTGCAACTCGACAACAGTTCGGTGGTGCCTGTGGCCGCTAGCAGTTTTTTGTGGAGAGGTACTGAGAGACTCACTGAGAGTAATATCGTGGCCTGGGTAAAACTGTGTTCTCTGCTCAGGATATTTAATTGGAATTCAGCGTTGTTCAAGTTTAATTCCTTTTCCGTGAGTATATGGCTTCCACGGAGACAGCAATGTCAACAAAACAGTAATATATATATGTGAATATGTAGCATTGTAAAACAGCGTGTAAGACGTTGGAAGATAGTGCATTATCGTTAATTTGGAAGTGTGCAGCAAGAATATAATTGTGATTGTGTTAGCGAATGTTTTGTCAGACGCTGCAGTGTAGAATAAATTGCTGTCGTCCCTTAAAAAATTACATGATCAATCCTGGAAAGAAGGCCTGCACAGACCCACAGAACCAAATCATCAGCGGAACCAGGACCGTGCCAGATCTTCTGTGAGAAGCACACAAATGTAGGAGTGGCAAGGTTAAAAACAGAACGTGATGACATCTGCCTGAGGTGTACATGTTCAAATGCAACGCCCACGTGAACTGTTAGGTTGCTGTAACTAACCATGGCTTCACCTTCTTGAGAGATGTTGCACACTTGCACACTCCAGTGACTGAAGAGCTACTTGAACCAAGTCGATTGACTGCCCACTACAACAAATGGCCCACTTCCACTTTTTTTCAATTATCGCCATTTTTTACTGTAATTACATCAACTGACAATTTCAACGTGAGTATGTTAGTGTCCTTGCAACAGTTCATAAGGACAGGTGACTTTGGTAAAGTGGCTTAGACTGCGTACTGATAGTGTGTGGTGCAGAATATTTAATTAGCATGCAAGCAGAATACCAACAGCTGAGATGGAGAAGCGTGGGTGGAACATGGGTCCCTGATCCTTTACAAGGAACTACCCCACTGTTACTTTGTGAATAACCCTCGCTGTAAGCAGTGGACAATTATTTTGCTTTCTCATTAATGCTCGTAAGTTCTGAATAACATTAAACATGATCAGGTAATTGCAGATTGAAGTCGGCACGAGATGGTATATGAGTTCGAAGTCATCATTTTCCATCTGTTGAAAAGGTTCTATGAAGGAAGGAACAATGGTTGCAGGGTAAGAAAGGTCAGCCGATCGCCACTAACCAGGTTCCTTGTCTTGCTGAATGCCCAATGATGCACTTCTAGCACCTTCTCGTATTAGAAACCTCACAGTTGCCCGTGTGCTCACATCTAACATCATACCGTGTATAATGTGCTACGAAGCTTGCTTTCTAAGAGTAATGGCCTACCAAATGCATTCCTTTTTGTTAAGATTATCGTGTGAATTTGTAGTGTAACTGCAGGTAATAACTCCATGCATTCAGTTAATTATCTCTAACGTTGTATAATTTTTAATTTGTTATGCCATAGTTCCTCTCTTACGAATTCCTTTAAAACTAATTGGCCCATATTTAGTATCTGTTTAGATTTTTTTATGTAAGAAAGGGAGAAGTATTGTTTGTCAGGAGTGATGAAGCTAATAACGCCAATTTGAAATTCTCTCACATTTATGACACCCAACGTACCATACATTAGTCAAAATGAAAATATACACAACCTATAATGTTTTACACGTTTTTTTTTTTTTTGTTTTTTTTTTTTTTTTTTTTTTTTTTGTGCGCTGAATCCAATCCTTCTTGCTAGGTTTGTCTTAGGAGTAGCCACCACAGTCCTCGCAGTAAAGATACTTATTACGGGATTTGGAGTGTGTTTTGATTGAGGTTTTCTTGCCGGCATTTGCAAGACACGAAGTTGACGCTACCGATAAATGAGATTACGCCCAAGTTTTCTACTTTGCGTCTTCCCTTCAGACTCGTTCAGCCAATCTGAAACAGTTGTTCGTGGGATGTTAAATGTCCTTTTAGTCTCCGAAACAGTAACTCCAGATCTAACTAGTTCAATGGCCTTCCGTGTATCCTAAGTAGTACGGCAACGAAGATCTTGACAGGGCTTACCGATATCGTCACCTAAATGAGAAAAATACAGAAATGATGTTATTACCCGCACGATTCTTATTAACGTTTCTATCAAATGTACTGAAAAATATTTAAATATTCTAAAATCTATACATATACATGCTTTAATAACGAAAGAATGTATTTTAATCATGCAGTGATCGAAACACTAAATGATAATGACGTCAGAAATTTATATGTGCTAACTTTAACTCACGGAAAATATTCAGCGTCAATAGAAAGCAAACTTTTAACACGCGATCTCACTCTCACGACTGCCCAACTCACGCTACGGTTGCTACTGCTGCAAGGACGCTACCAGCGTGCAGTGGAGCCCATTGTCATTTGTTACTTACGCTGTGTTGCCACCATCTGAATATTTCCAAACTAGCATTAAACTGCACACGGTGTTACAACATGCAACGTGTTATTACTTTCAGTTACGCTAACTGTGGTGTCAAACATATCGTCAGTGGACCCCAGTGGGTGGTGTCTGGTTCGCTCTTCAATCATGGTTTGATCTGGAGAGTGATTCTCACCCTCTATTTCCATGGAAGGTCCTTTTGGACACGTTAAAAACAGAAAATATGAAAAATCACTAATTTATCAGTAACAGTGTTCTCATGTGAGACAGCGCCATGCTGGACGACGCAGGCCACTGCACATACGCCATCACAGTACTGCGAAGCCTACGGCCTTGTAATAGTAGCATCTTGCAATAGTTTTTTCATGATGTATGTGGTCTTGGAATTCATAGGGTGTTTAGCAATGTCCGAAAACTAGGGTTGGCCCTAGTGGACCATCATATACCTTATCTAGCGATGGACAAAGATGCATCAACGGCAGACACCATCACCATCGTAGGTTTAGCGGCTCCATCAGAAGCAGCGGTAACTGTTGGCTACATTACTTGGCTGCCTGAGGAACTACGAAGACAATATAACCGGCCTCAGAGAAAGAGGGAGTGAGTTAATCTCAAGCGGATCGTCAACTGCACTGCCTCTGGTATGTAAGCTGTGGCTCTACTCCGCTCCGTCATCTAGCTCTGCAGTACTACTACGGGACTCTATCAGTAGCGCTCGATTGCAGTTGATGGACTCTGAAACATTTCCTCTGTATATCTGTGCTACTCTGGTCTAAGTCTGGTGGAACACTCTGCAAATTTTCATGTTATTAAGTGCCGCTGAATGCATCTTGTGATAGACGCGTATCTTTCCGCACTTCAAATGGTAGTTCCTTTATTTCCTTGCGAACATTAATGACTGACTTAAGTTTTGTTTATGTATGCTGAACAGTAGATAATGTGATTGTAAAAGCATTTATTTACTCCTTTAGGTTACAACGCATCACTCTCTATAACATGAGGACACTGCAATTCCGCAATAGAGACTTCCTCTCTTCTCAGACTTGCGAATTTAAATACAACTGAGAAACAATCGGATGGCTGGATAGAACGATCGCAGCGATAGTATCGCATCGCGACCACGGATCACTGATCAGTAATAAAGAACACTACCACACTCCATGACGGATGAGTCCACAGTAATGCGTACCTTTAAACCAACAGCTCAGTTCATGGAAACAGTGCTAGAAATAAGAATAATCTTCACCAAGATTAAGATTCACTAACGTCTGTCTACAAAGGGTCTATTACTCAGCAACACACAGTTTAAGTAAAGTTTAAGTAAAAAGTTTAAGTAGTAATGGAGAGAAGGCTAAGAAATTCAGTGGAGGCAGACTCGCACTGCATTGGTAAATTTCTTAGAAGAACCAGCTGATGTGCGTTATGTTACTAACAATACCACATAACGCAGCCTTTATAATAAGCATCTTAAAAGAAGAAAATATCTTCAAACATAACTGTGATTATCACTCATACAAAACTACGCAGAGACTGAATTTACATATAAAAGCAGTAAATAGAAATGTATGTAAGGAAGATGTATATTATGCTGGAGTTACGTTGTATACCCTCATGCATTTGCGTACAAAGACGCCGACATTAAATACATTTAAAATTAAGTCGAAACCATTCTTACTTTACCATGTTTTTATTGTGTCTGAATTTCCAGAGCACCATAATGTGCAAATTTCACTTGCTGTAACATATATGATAATAATATAACTCCTCTTTCTTATGTTCTATTTACATTGAATTTATAATCTTTATTGTGTTAACTGACTATGAGTTGATAAAGGGGCAAAAAGAGAAAGTGAATGTAGGAAACTGATTCTAAACACGTACTTAGCGTATTTCAGACACACACAGTGAGTTGCCTCGAAATATGTTCAATGAAACTGGCGCATTAACAAAAGCCTCGCATAAGAAGATTTACATTTCCAGTAACATTGTTTGTTATAATCTAATAAAGACATATTACATTTACAAATGATTCGTTGCAACCATGGATAAGCCCCCCCCCACCCCCCAAGCCAAATCCAATGAACTTGCAGATTAACGAAAGTACATAAGAAGACAAACATTTCCAATAATATTATTTATATTATTTATTGTGATCCAATAGTTCCATATTACATTCACAAATGGCAAAACATTTTTATAAATCAGATATGAGCTGCAGTAAGGTTAACTGAAAGAGGGAAAGGACTTACACTAAATTATAACTTGTAGCCTGCAAGCTTATTGTGCAACCCAGCAAGTAAGGCCACGTGAATCTGCACTCAGATAAATTTATATGAAAATTGTATATATTTCAATTAGTTTCTTACAATTGTTACAAATCACAATACATTACTTCTGTTTTCAGTCTGTAAGTATATGTGGTTTGTAATTTTCTTTTTGTTACCAGGAAACTAGATAAACCAAAATCTCGAACATCTGCATAATGGGTGACTAAATCGTTAATCACATCACAACGAAGGGTACTTCTGTACGTAAGTCACAAACATTATTTACTATAGTTTGCATACTAATATTTGCAGACAACAGTTCTTCTCCATATTTTAAATGAACTTTTCTGCACCTCTTAAAATGTCCAACACAAGTGATGAAATGTACTTTAAGCTCCCAAAGTCCAAAAATTCACTTAGTTTTGCGAATGTTTCTGGAACATCATGTCATTTTGTTGTCAAAAATCCTGGGCAGTCATCACACACATCATTATTTAAAACAACATGTACTGAAGGACCTGTTATGTAACACACATTATTTATGTGTAGGTCACTTAAGGCATCAGTGGAAGTGTTTGCTCCAGTCAAATTACTTGAAAGTCTGATTTAAGGCCATTCTGATCAGTGTCAGAGAAACTGAGCAAAGCTCTGTCACACTGTCAGAGCAGTAGTTTGTATTAGCGAATGATGTCATAAACTGTGTCGTAGTAATCAGTTTGAGGGCTTTTCTTGCAGCTAGTTCAGAAGGATTCATACGAGTTTTCTCAAGCATTCGGCCAAACATGTTTTCCAAAGCATTTTGAGAAAACCTGCTTTCCATCAGGAACCTGCAGCCCTTATTGAAAGCAGCTTTGGCCAGAGATATGAACAAAAGTGTGCTCATAAGACACCCTGTATGCAATGGCTTTCACCGAGAATTTCCTATCTTGGTTTCATCAACAATTTTCACAAAATTTTCAAGGAACTCCAACTTCTTTTCAAAATTATTTTTTTCTCAGTGATATCTTAAAATTTCCGGACGTCAACGAAGTGGACCATTCATTCAGGAATCTAATACACCATGCTGTGGTAAGAGCTTCAGATGGCAAAATCTTTGGAGTTACTGACATTTCCCGTGCACTAGCTGTTTTCAAGGACAAGTGTCTTAATGTAAGGCCAACATCCGTCGTTTCATAATGTGATGGAGTTAAACAGCTGTTTGATATATGGTGCAAACGATCTGAGTGCACTCTCATTGCGTAACTCCAAAGTCCACAATTCTAAAATATAGTCAGATCTGATCACTGTTGAGTGTAGCCCTTCTTTACCTGATACATACTGAGGAATAACAATGTTACCCCTCTGGATGTCAGAAAGCCAGTTTCTTACGAGGTGAGGAACATCTGCAACAACGAAGATATCAGAACCAGCGTGTTCGAAAGAAACTCTTCTTTCTGAGCATGTAACTGAAATACTCAGCACATATCACAGTCTGTTGTTCATTCCACCCATATCAGAAACAATAGAATAGAAATGTAAAAAGTTTCTGAAGCCTTATCATTAGGCGCAAGAATGAGAGTCCTAGTTTCATTTCCTACAGTTCTAGGTCCAGTAACATGATCTGCGATCACTTACTTCCATTTTTCATTCCTCTCATATCAGAAACACTACCACAGAAATGTAAAAAACTTCTGTAGCCTTATCAATAGGGGCAAGAATGAGGGTCCTAGTTTCATTTTCTAAGTTATAGGTCCAGTAAAATGAGCTGCGACCACTTGCTTCCATTTAGACGTAATGCCTCTCAAAATTACTACAGTCAGATGGCTACCTGTTGCTGAACTGTTTCCCAAAGTAACAGAACCACCAAACATCTTCCTCTGTCATGCCTCTGGATCACGGGATCCTGGGTTCGATTCCCGGCCGGGTTGGGGTTTTCTCTGCCTGGGGACTGGGTGTTTGTGTTGTCCTCATCATTTCATCATCATCATCATTCGTGACAGTGGCTAGATTGGACTGTGTAACAAACTGGACTGAGTAAAAATTGGGACTTCGTACGGGGGCTGATAACTGCGCAGATGAGCGCCCTACAAGCGAAAACACCACATCTGATTGTCATATGAATGCTGCCAGATATTTCCGTCTCATCAATCATTAGAATCAAATTCGTCTCAAAATCTTTCCCAATGTCTAACTGTATCCAAGCAATACAAACATAAGTCCAAAAATTCCAGAAATAATTCCACACCACGAATGTGATTGTTCAGAGTTCCATATGAAGGACTTGGATAACCAGTTTAGCAAAGGTAATCATAACCTTCCTTGCATAATACAAATATTAACTTCAGACCTTTCCAACACTGTCTTTCGAATTGTATTGCTACCAAGTCTATTGATCCGTTCTGAAGTCAGGAAGTAATACCCTATCAGATCTTGTTAGCCGTGTTTTAAGTTAAAAATTTTCACATTCCAAAACAGCAGTTCTCTTTGAAAGTTCTACTGTATCTGAATCAGGTATCTGCTCCAAGTTGTGTACCATCTGCATGTCCTGATTGTGGGTATGATGGGGTTGGAGGAACGATGCTCCACCTAGATATCTACACAAAATTATTTTATTAAAGTATTAATGTAATAAGTAATCACTTGATCGTATTATTAGTTACAATGATTTCCTCAGTTTCTAACAAAAGCAAGAGGGATTTGAAATATGGATGAAATAGAAAGCTCAAGCTGGATTTCAAATTTTGCGGGAATATCACTGGATAGAACATTGTGACAGGGCTGTAAACGGCCGAGTCTGAGTGCAACGTCAGTCACAAAAGGTTTCGGGCTTGTAACTGGGAAATATTTCTATTACACATATTTTTATTTTGTGTCATACTTTTGATTACAGAGGGAGAAGGACTCTGGAAGGGTGGACATCCACTTTCCTCGTACAGAACATAGTGGACTAAATGAACATATGACGCGAGAATAACTCTGGACATACTGATAACTTCTGACAGTGTAAAGTTTGAAATGGTGATAATCATACTACAAGAAGTTGAATGAGACCATAAACTAAACAATACAGCAAACTACTTTAACAGAAATACGACACTGGTGGTGAGGGCAAATACACTTTCAAGGAAGATGAAAACATGTTTGAGGTATACAACAGAGCAGTGTGTTTGTGAAACTAATGTTTGTAATCCTTATAACCGACATATTATAGGGATCTAATTTATACTTAGTTATGTTTGTTGACAGCTTCGTAACACATAATGAAATAAGATGTCCTGACAATACCATTAAACCTAAGATCAGTGCAAACTAGGTCGACAAATCAGTTAATGATCTACTGAATAAAAGTCAGCTTGTGTGTTTCTCAGACAGGGCAGAGTTATTGGACATGTTGGGGGATGACCGTCGTCTCACAGAAGTATTGACTGCAAGTATTTAGAAATAAACTATACCCAGTTACAATAGCGAGAGTACAAAGAACTAATATAAACATCTTACAAAATACATCCAGCGATTAATATATTGAGGAGATCAATGGAGAAAATGGCATACTTTGAATCAGTTGGTCCATATCAGGACTAACTCATTAAGATGAGGATGTTTGAAAGATTGCTCCCAAATATGCATATAGTGACCACATACTAGTTATCAATTTGGTGGGATACGTTGTCACAATGCAATAAATGCAGAATACTTACAGGAATGTACAGGGAACACAAATGACTAAAAGCTTGGGTATTTGGAAGAGGGAAATGTCGTTACAGTGGATGAAGGTAGACGCTCTAGAATTCAGACTAAGACTTGATTATAAAAGACATACCTTATAAGGAGGGTTAAAAGGTGGAATAATATATGAAAATAGCTTGTCTTCTTACAATGCTTTTCAGTCAAACGTAGGACTATAAAAGAAGAAGTGAAGTAATAATTTACCCTACTCCCTCCAAATAAAAATCGTCCAATGATAGAGTTCAGCCAGTCTCATACCAACTTCTTATTGTCACGACTGGGGGCGAGAACGAAACACCTAGAAATAGTGAACATTAATTTATACAGGTGTGTACTAATGCAAGTCCAAGTTCAGCCATTTTGTGTACTGCAAAAAAAAAGAAAAAAAAAAGAAATATTGCATATCTGCTACGCAGATATAACTATTTACATGTAGCAGAGTGTTAAAACATTTTGCAGCTGAATTTTAATGGTGGTGAATAACCAATGACTAACACACAACTAACTCCATTGCTGTTGAGGCACCCTGACAGCCTATTCTCAGACTATGCTACTAACAACAAAGGACATTGATTAACAGCTCGCATCCAATTCCTAACCTTCCTCTGTAATTGGTATGTCCACTGGTACAGTACTACTAAAGTTCAACATACTCGCCGTAAGAGAACCAGTTAAAGATGATAAGAAAAGAGTTTAAATCAGTACTTCAATACGCTGCCATTAATTCTTGCTAAAGTAAACCTCAGGAATATGTCAAGGAATAAATATTGAGCCTATAATGGTTATATATATATATATATATATATATATATATATATATATATATATAACCTTCTTCTGATTATATGTTTGCACTTACTATTATAAAAGATGTCCCAGTTGCTCAGGCATCTGCAATAGCATTCTTCATCTTCGTGTTACAAAGAATATTTAACAATATTTTTTTCTCAGATGCCCTGATGCTATAACCTTTAAATTGTTTACTTGGAAATTGTTTAAAGTGTGCTCATATCCTGTTTACAGAGACCTTTAAGCTGGAAAATGAGTACTTGATAAGACACTTAGAAACCGGTCTGGGACATTTTGAACTTGTTCTAAAAGATGCATTAAGATATTTCATTCACCAATTCACCGTTCTCTTGTATATGCATTTTCTTTAGCTGTCCACCGAAATTCGAGGATCTGGCACATCAAAAAGAGTAGGGGTGGCATTTGATTTCAGCTTCTTCCTGCTGTCGCCCGGTTTTGCTAAAACTGAATTCCGTCAAAATGGACATGTGGTAATAATTGAAAATATTTTGTTACTACCAATACGTTGTGATAAAGTTCTGTTAATTTATGCCTTCTATAAAATTAATAGCTCCTTAGGACGACTTGTAGTTTTATACAGTTGTTGTAAATAAAATCAAGAAAAGTATCTTACTTTAAACTTACAACGTTACATGGTGTAATGTAAACATAGCCTGGAGCAAATTAAAATAATCCCAGTGCTTGCGTATATAATTACATTACCACCGTTCTGTGAGCACATCTGGTTCTAAAACAAAGAAAATGTTTTCTACCTGCATTACTCAGGTAGCTGCTCGATTTTGGTGTCCAGTCTTGGCGTCTTAAACTTACAAGCCATTTTTACGCCGATCTATATCTGAAGCAAACAAACGTATAGAGACCACATCTGCTATTATTTAAGAAATTTCGAGCTGCAGACCTTTTGACGCTGTGAAACAATAAAATTATGAAAATTTCCTGATTCACTTTCCTGGGTCACTCGAAGCGTATAGCACCGTCGTCGGATAGGGACTCAAAACTGTGGATTGTCCAGCTCTGTAAATCTACTGCTTCAGTGTAATTCGTGGTACTAGCGTGGCATATCCGATCGCATGCCTTACAATTCTGTTCTTTTGGGGGTCGGACGTGCATAGCCGATCGTTTTCTGCTCTAAATTCACATGTTGTACCCGTGGCTTTGTGCTATGTACACCATGCTGACTGATGAAGCTTATTCTGCTGTAAGTAGGCTGTGTAGGTTTATTTATTGGTAACGCCACGTAGTGCTCTGTATGAAAATCACTGGCTGTGCTGTGTGCAGTCTGTGGCTGGTTGGCATTGTTGTTAGCTATTGTAATGTTGGGCAGCTGGATGTTAACAGCGCATAGCGTTGCGCAGTTGGAGGTGAGCCGCCCGCACTGGTGGATGTGGGGAAGTGAGATGGCGGATTTTTGAGAGCGGATGATCTGGACGTGTGTCCATCTCAGACAGTACATTTGTAAGACTGGATGTCCTGGACTGCTATATATATTATGACTTTTGGACACTATTAAGGTAAATACATTGTTTGTTCTCTATCAAAATCTTTCGTTTGCTAACTATGCCTATCAGTAGTTAGTGCCTTCAGTAGTTAAAATCTTTTATTTAGCTGGCAGTGTTGACGCTCGCTGTATTGCAGTAGTTCGAGTAATGAAGATTTTTCTGAGGTAAGTGATTCATGAAAAGTATAGGTTAACGTTAGTCAGGGCCATTCTTTTGTAAGGATTGCTGATTATCAGATTGCGTTGCGCTAAAAAATATTGTGTGTCAGTTTAAGCACAGTCATGTATAATTTTTCTAAGGGGACGTCTCACTGCTACATCTTTGTGTTAGTTTATGCATGCATTACTGTCCATTGAACGCATGGTTAGACACCTAAGAACCATGCTTCACTCTACTTACCTCTTTGTCATATTAATTTTTTGTTCTATTGTCCCCTGATGATCGTATGATACCCTACAACGGAGAAACGCGTAGTATTATTAATAAAAACAAATCTGCAACCGACACTGTTTTCATTAAGAAATATTCGTAAGTGGTTGATGCATCAGAGAACCAAAACGGAGTGAAACCAATATTACCTAGAACATGTAAATACACACATCAAAAAGCCGGCCGTGGTGGCCGAGCGGTTCTAGGCGCTTCAGACCGGAACCGCGTGACCACTACGGTCGCAGTTTCGAATCCTGCCTCGGGAATGGATGTTTGTGATGCCCTTAGGTTAGTTAGGTTTAAGTAGTTCTAAGTTCTAGGGGACTGATGACCTCAGATGTTAAGTCCCATAGTGCTCAGAGCCATTTGAACACAAATCAAAAAAAGTTTTGCATCACCTGTAGAGAAAATTGAAATAGATATCAACATTAACATCATTTCCACCCTTTTTATTGCTCATGAAAACCACACATTGCATATTGTACCACCATAGAGTGAGATCTTCAGAGGTGATGGTCCAGATTACTTTACACACCGGTACTTCCAATACCCAGTAACACATTCTCTTGCACTGATGCATGCCTGTATTCGTCGTGGCATACTATCCACAAGCTCATCAAGGCACTGTTGGTCCAGGTTTTCCCACTCCTCAACGGCGATGCGGCGTAGTTCCCTGACAGTGGCTGGGGGGGATGTTGTCCCCCACAAACAGCCCTTTTCAATCTATCCCATGCATGTTCGTTAGCGTTCATGTCTGGAGAACATGCTGGCCACTCTATTCGAGCGATGTCATTATTCTGAAGGAAGTCATTCACAAGATGTGCACGATGAGGGCGCGAATTGTCGTCCATGAAGACGAATGCCTCGCCAATATGGAAATGGAAATGCCGTGTGATGACCATATGGTTGGACTATCGGTCGGAGGATAGCATTCACGCAGCGTACAGCCGTTACGGTTCCTTCCATGACCATCAGGGGCCTACGTCGACCCCACATAATGCCACCCGAAAACAGAAGGGAAGTTCCCACTCGCTGGACAGTGTGTCTAAGGCGTTCAGCCTGACCGGTTTGCCTCCAAACACGTCTCCGAAGACTGTCTGGTTGAAGGCATATACGTCACTCATCAGTGAAGAGAACGTGATGCTAATCCTGAGCGGAACATTCGGCATGTTATTGGGCCTATTGCGTACAGTTTCAGTCGTAACACTACGTCCTGCGGTTGCACGAAAAGCGTTATTCAACATGATGGCGTTGCTGTCAGGATTCCTCCGAGCCATAATCCGTAGGTAGCGGTCATCCACTGTAGAAGTAGCCCTTGGGCGGCTTGAGCGAGGCATGTCATCGACAGTTCCTGTCTCTCTGTATCTCCTCCATGCCCGAACAACATCGCATTGGTTCACACCGAGACGCCTGGACACTTCCATAGTTGAGAGTCCTTCATGGCGCAAAGTAACAATGCGGACGCAATAGAACAGCGGTAGTGACCGTCTACACACGGCTAACTACAGACAACATGAGCCATATAGCTCCTTCCTGGTGGAATGACTGGAACTGATCGGCTGTCAGAGCCCCTCCTTCTAATAGGCGCTGCTCATGCATGGTTATTTACATCTCTGGGCGGGTTTAGTGACATCTCTGAACAGTCAAAGGGATTGTGTCTGTGGTTCAATATCCACAGTGAACGTCTATCCACAGGAGTTCTGGGAACTGTGGTGACGCAAAACTTTTTTTGTGTGTGTATTTTGTGACAAGTTATTTATTATCTTTTAAATAAATTATGTTTAAGATTTTTTTTACTTATTCCACATCTGTGAGCATTATTTGACTTGGGATCTGTGGAAGATATATCAATATACAATATTTGTTTTTCTTTTTAAAAATTTATTGTGTATTCATGTTTTTCTGACATGTTCTATGTTCTGGGAAATCTCCTCTCTATGCATACATTGGAACGAAAAATACATCTGGTATAATCTAATCTAATCTTTATCTAACCTTTAGTGCCATGTGTGGGCACCACTTCCCCCTAGTGTGTATTGCAAACCAATAGCGGATGAAGAACTTCCACATTAGAGGCCACTGTTCGTCATCATTTCTTGGCCATCTTTTATACATATATTTGTGTGTCTCATGTTTTATGAGTTCCTAGAATCTTTTGCTTTATGGGCACTGCACTTTTAACTGCGTTCAGGAGACGTAATGGAGTGCAGTGATATGACGTCTGTGATGCATCTTTGGGAAAGTGCTGTGGATGGCTGTCACGTTTGAAGTAAGCAAAGGTTTAGTGGCGTTGATCGACCTCTGAGGTGAATATAGTGTGTCACCAACTATGGCCTATTTACACTACGCAAAAGAATTAAATGCTCATTTTTTAAACAAGTTTGAAATTTGGTAAATGGTGTCTTCAACGTTCCTCTGTAACGGTGCAAAATCTTGATGCCATGTGAATTGACACCGGGTCTCAGCGACACTTCAACCGGAAAGGTATCAACACATGTGGAGAAACGCCAGAGCTCAGATTATCATGTGAGGTGGAAGATGGATAAGTAAAGCCAAATTGGCAGCAGGTCTAACAACAGTTTTGCCCAACGCCACCGTCGACGTGTCACGTGATGGAAAGGTCGTCACACCTGCCACCCCCCCCCCCCCCCCAATCTCACCACATCTGTTGACCCCTCTGCTATGGCGGTCAGAACCGTGATGCCTAGCGTTGACGTCACACGTCCACTGCGTCGTTGGGCAGAACTGTGCTAAAATTTGGTGCCAGTGAGTCTTTATTAAGCCACCTCAAACTCACATGAACTTCTGAACTCTGGTGTTGGCTCAAATGGCTCTGAGCACTATGGGACTTAACATTTCAGGGCATCAGTCCCCTAGAACTTAGAACTACTTAAATCTAACTAACCTAGGGACATCACACACATCCATGCCCGAGGCAGGATTCGAACCTGCGACCGTAGCGTTCGCGCGGTTCCAGACTGAAGCGCCTAGAACCGCTCGGCCACCAGCGGCCGGCTGAACACTGGTGTTGTTTTCCTGTGTGTCGACGTCTTTTAGTTTGCAGCGGACCGAGGGTGACGTGACAGGTTGCCACGCAAAGCACCGTTACAGAAGAAGAATGCAGTCACCTTTGGCCAAAATTTCGCACATGCGTCGTACTTGGGGAGAAAGACTAGATGTTAAAACAATGAGCGCTTCATTCTATTGCATAGAGCATTTAACATTTTCCGGGACGTTTTGCGATACGTCAAGTATACTTCATTGCTAGAGTGGTATAATCATTTTATATGATTCAGGAGATCTCAAAAGGTGTAAAAAATAGGACTCTATACGCCGCCTGTCCCTTTCCAGCGGCCAGCATTTGGTCTTTAATAATGTCAAAAATGACGACACTTTAAGTTTTAACCTCTCTTTCCCTTCCATCATTTCTTCTTTCCACAGTTTACCCAGCTGTTTTAAGTAACTTTATGAGACCATTGTTTAACAAAAGTAGATGACAGTGTGATTCTATAACGACACTCTATTCTTACACTTCGTTTTGTGATTCTGCAATTGCGTTCTCTGTTATGGGTGCATCCTTGTTCATGCTGGATACTGACGAATTTGTGGTGACAATCAGCATTTAAATTGATATTAAAAGTGATTAATCCCTACGAACCGGTATTTTAAATGGAAACTGCAAGGTGGGTACTAATTACAATGCGACTCACACTCTCCCAGTCCAAATCCCAGCATGGCGCTACGGAGAAAATGATGCAACTTCTGTGTACTTCTTCTGAAAATGTTCCTGAAATGGTCCAAAAGCTAGTTTATAAAAATAAACAAAGAAATAGGAATAAGCAAATAATTAAAACGCGACTGGTTGTAGTTTTCCGTATTTACATAGAACATACAGTGACTGTTTCTAGAACATTCATGGATATAAGTTTAAAATCTTTATCTTTTAAGAATTACGTATAGTGATAAAATGTCGTTTACCCTTCAACTCTCTTGTCAACCTTATAACTTTTTAAGCAAACTCAAAATGGAAGTAGCTTCTGATTACTTCATTTACTGACCGTAGAACTCAGAGTAAATTTAAAGCGTTAACAGGAAACCAGTGAAGATAGGAAAGTGAATAGTAAGGCTTCGAACACGAAGGTTGGAAAACATACGGTGGAAGAAGGTAAATAATTTTCTGTGTAGGAAATAATTTTCTGTGTAGGAACGGGATCACAGTAATGTTCGAAGGTGTGATAGCATCGCGAATATATTGTCCCTAGAGGCTAAAGCTTCCTTTGTCAAAAGACCTCTACTAATATCAAAAATTGGATTAGAATTAAGGAAAGAATTCCGTACACTGAATGTTAGGATCACTGCACTCTTGCAGGTGAAAAGCAGACCGTGAGAGTGTCAGAGATAACTTTCCTGATATGGTGCTACAGGAGAAGGTTACAACATAAGCGGACAGATAAAACACGAAATATGGACGAATAGTGGAGGAAAGGAGTTCACACGAAATGATTAACAAAGTAAGTGACAAGACGAGCTATATGATCAGCGGAAGCAAAAGCTGTTGTACTCCCGGTTCAAAACAGGACGAGCAAGTGACGTTGGTAAAGGTCGGTAGAGCTCTGTGCGTCTGTAAAAAGATCTTTGCCCGAAGCATACAAGAACTGCCACAGTTATACCTTAGGAAAAGATATGCCCGAGAACCCGCGAAAATTGGGTCCTATATAATTTCGCTAAGCGGTTATAAGGCTTCTAGGTATTTAGTCACTCGTGGAACTGTCTGGTGTCGCTGTAGCAAAGAGCAAAAAGAAAGCCGAAGTTGTAAATTCCGATTTTAAGATATCGTTCACGAAGAGAATCGTACAAACATAGCGTCCTTTGACCATAGCACAGGATCCTGTATTGGCGACAGTACGAGGGGCGTTCAATAACCAAAGCAACACGTATTTCCTGAAACCAGGTTGTTTTCATTCAGTATTCCAATACACCACATTTTTCCCCACTCTTTTAGCTCCAAAACTCTGTTTTCCAACATAATTTCCGTTCAACTGGAGGGCCCGTATGCCTGCATGATACCACTCTGCTGGTCGACGTCGGAACCAATGTCTTGCTGCATGAATAACCACCCTATCATCCACGTACTGTTTCCCGCGGAATTATCCTTCATTGGGCCAGACAGATGAAAGTCGGAATGTGCAATATCCAGGCTGTAGGGTGGCTGAGGAAGGACAGTACATGAAGTTTTGTGAGCTCCTCTCGGGTGCGCAGACGTATGTGAAGCCTTGTGTTGTCAAGAAGAAGGAGAATTTCGTTTGCAGCGTTGTGGCGACGAGTGAGAGTGTCCACACGTTCCATCACCGCGGCCGGAAGCCACACGGGGGATCGGATAGGTTTTCGCGACCTCGTTGCGATGACGACAGACGCCTAGCCCAACGACATACGAGGCTTTGTTTACTGCCGGCTCTCCGCAGATATTCTGCAGTAGCCTATAAATATCTGGGATGCTTTGGTTTTCCTCCAAAAGAAACTCAGTAAGAGCTCTCCACTTAGAACCACCTCCATTACAGATGATGTTTTGAAAGTTATCTATAACTCCACCATGTATCAGAACTTTATGAAACTACAGGGACTGGAGTGCGAATATTCCCAATGTTCCATAACAAATTATGCATTTTTCCAACGGAAGTGGGAGAGAAAAAAAATGTCGTGGGTTACATTTTTAACGCCCCTTGTAATAGCCATCTCTGGCGTAAAGAAACAACTGAAGAGTTGAAAACAAAGAAGTCGTCGGCAAGCTCGGATGGAATACCAGTTCGGTTTTACAAAGCGTGACCTGCGGCGTTGGCCCCTTACTTAACTCGCATTTATCGCGAATCTCTCCCCCAGCGTAAATCCCTAAGCGACTGCAGAAAAGCGCCCGTATATGAGAAGAGTAAAAGAACGGACCTGCAAAATTTCAGATAAGCATCCTTAGGTTTGCTGCAGAGTTCTTAACATATTCTCAGTTCGAATGTATTAAATGTCCTGGAGCGTCTGTGGACTATTCAGCACAGTTTTAGAAAGCACCGCTCGCGCGAAACTAAGATGGCCCGTTCCTCACATGATATACTGAGAATTATGTATGAAGGACAATAGGCAGATTACATGTTTCTGGATTTCCGAAAAATAGTTAACACCGTGCCCCAATGCAGACTGTTAACGAAGGTACGAATATGTGGTATACGTTCCCACACATGTGAGTGCCTCGAAGACTTTTTAGGTAAGTTGTCCTCGAGGGCAAGTATGTATGTATGTACTCGTACGGTCCACATCTTCTCCTAAACTACTGGGTCGATTTCAACCAAAATTGCTACACGTATCATTAACTGTCTTAAAACCGTCGCTGTCGGGGTAGGAACCACCCATCTGTCAAACGGGCGGCAGGGGGGGGGGGGGGGGGACAAGTAATGCACGCCACGACGCGCGAATAGCCATAATTAAAAAAACCAGCAATTGAGAACGAGAACACTTAATGACTTGGGACAAACTTTACACTTAATTTCAAACAGTTATGAAACTTTTTCTCGCTAACAACCCCCACAAAATTATGAGAGCAAAAGGGTTTTCTCTTATTACATTTTCACTGGTCATGCAGTACAGCTGCCGCATGAAGCAAGACATTTTGATTCATTACTTCTTCACTGCTAACTGTAGTCGCGATACATTTTTCATAGCTGGCAGTTGTGGACGAGCGGTTCTAGGTGCTTCAGACTGGAAACGCGCGACCGCTACGGTCGCAGGTTCGAATCCTGCCTCGGCCATGGATGTGTGTGATGCCCTTAGGTTAGTTAGGATTAAGTAGTTCTAAGTTCTAGGGGACGGATGACCTCAGATGTTAAGTCCCATAGTGCTCAGAGCCATTTGAACATTTTTCATACAGTATTCGCATTGTTTTTGTTGTTGTTGTGGTCTTCAGTCCTGAGACTGGTTTGATGCAGCTCTCCATGCTACTCTATCCTGTGCAAGCTTTTTCATCTCCCAGTAACTACTGCAACCTACATCCTTCTGAATCTGCTTAGTGTATTCATCTCTTGGTCTCCCTCTACGATTTTTACCCTCCACGCTGCCCTCCAATACTAAATTGGTGATCCCTTGATGCCTCAGAACATGTCCTACCAACCGATCCCTTCTTCTGGTCAAGTTGTGCCACAAACTTCTCTTCTCCCCAATCCTATTCAATACTTCCTCATTAGTTATGTGATCTACCCATCTAATCTTCAGCATTCTTCTGTAGCACCACATTTCAAAAGCTTCTATTCTCTTCTTGTCCAAACTATTTATCGTCCATGTTTCACTTCCATACATGGCTACACTCCATACGAATACTTTCAGAAATGACTTCCTGACACTTAAATCAATACTGGATGTTAACAAATTTCTCTTCTTCAGAAACGCTTTCCTTGCCATTGCCAGCCTACATTTTATATCCTCTCTACTTCGACCATCATCAGTTATTTTGCTCCCCAAATAGCAAAACTCCTTTACTACTTTAAGTGCCTCATTTCCTAATCTAATTCCCTCAGCATCACCCGACTTAATTAGACTACATTCCATTATCCTTGTTTTGCTTTTGTTGATGTTCATCTTATATCCTCCTTTCAAGCCACTGTCCATTCCATTCAACTGCTCTTCCATGTCCTTTGCTGTCTCTGACAGAATTACAATGTCATCGACGAACCTCAAAGTTTTTATTTCTTCTCCATGAATTTTAATACCTACTCCGAACTTTTCTTTTGTTTCCTTTACTGCTTGCTCAATATACAGATTGAACAACATCGGGGAGAGGCTACAACCCTGTCTTACTCCCTTCCCAACCACTGCTTCCCTTTCATGTCCCTCGACTCTTATAACTGCCATCTGGTTTCTGTACAAATTGTAAATAGCCTTTCGCTCCCTGCATTTTACCCCTGCCACCTTTAGAATTTGAAAGAGAGTATTCCAGTCAACATTGTCAAAAGCTTTCTCTAAGTCTACAAATGCTAGAAACGTAGGTTTGCCTTTCCTTAATCTTTCTTCTAAGATAAGTCGAAAGGTCAGTATTGCCTCACGTGTTCCAGTGTTTCTACGGAATCCAAACTGATCTTCCCCGAGGTTGGCTTCTACTAGTTTTTCCATTCGCCTGTAAAGAATTCGTGTTAGTATTTTGCAGCTGTGACTTATTAAGCTGATAGTCCGGTAATTTTCACATCTGTCAACACCTGCTTTCTTTGGGATTGGAATTATTATATTCTTCTTGAAGTCTGAGGGTATTTCGCCTGTTTCATGCATCTTGCTCACCAGATGGTAGAGTTTTGTCAGGACTGGCTCTCCCACGGCCGTCAGTAGTTCCAATGGAATATTGTCTACTCCGGGGACCTTGTTTCGACTCAGGTCTTTCAGTGCTCTGTCAAACTCTTCACGCAGTATCATATCTCCCATTTCATCTTCATCTACATCCTCTTCCATTTCCATAATATTGTCCTCAAGTACATCGCCCTTGTATAGACCCTCTATATACTCCTTCCACCTTTCTGCTTTCCCTTCTTTGCTTAGAACTGGGTTTCCATTTG
Source organism: Schistocerca americana (assembly GCF_021461395.2). Lineage (NCBI taxonomy): Eukaryota > Metazoa > Arthropoda > Insecta > Orthoptera > Acrididae > Schistocerca > Schistocerca americana. The sequence goes on along the minus strand of NC_060119.1, from coordinate 437,363,309 downwards.
AGCTCTTGATATTCATACAAGTCGTTCTCTTATCTCCAAAGGTCTCTTTAATTTTCCTGTAGGCGGTATCTATCTTACCCCTAGTGAGATAGGCCTCTACATCCTTACATTTGTCCTCTAGCCATCCCTGCTTAGCCATTTTGCACTTCCTGTCGATCTCATTTTTGAGACGTTTGTATTCCTTTTTGCCTGTTTCACTTACCGCATTTTTATATTTTCTCCTTTCATCAATTAAATTCAATATTTCTTCTGTTACCCAAGGATTTCTACTAGCCCTCGTCTTTTTACCTACTTGATCCTCTGCTGCCTTCACTACTTCATCCCTCAAAGCTACCCATTCTTCTTCTACTGTATTTATTTCCCCCATTCCTGTCAATTGCTCCCCTATGTTCTCCCTGAATCTCTGTACAACCTCTAGTTCTTTTAGTTTATCCAGGTCCCATCTCCTTAAATTCCCACCTTTTTGCAGTTTCTTCAGTTTTAATCTACAGGTCATAACCAATAGATTGTGGTCAGAGTCCACATCTGCCCCTGGAAATGTCTTACAATTTAAAACCTGGTTCCTAAATCTCTGTCTTACCATTATATAATCTATCTGATACCTTTTAGTATCTCCAGGGTTCTTCCATGTATACAACCTTCTTTCATGATTCTTAAACCAAGTGTTAGTTATGATTATGTTGTGCTCTGTGCAAAATTCGACCAGGCGGCTTCCTCTTTCATTTCTGTCCCCCAATCCATATTCACCTACTATGTTTCCTTCTCTCCCTTTTCCTACACTCGAATTCCAGTCACCCATGACTATTAAATTTTCGTCTCCCTTCACAATCTGAATAATTTCTTTTATTTCATCATACATTTCTTCAATTTCTTCGTCATCTGCAGAGCTAGTTGGCATATAAACTTGTACTACTGTAGTAGGCGTGGGCTTCGTATCTATCTTGGCCACAATAATGCGTTCACTACGCTGTTTGTAGTAGCTTACCCGCATTCCTATTTTCCTATTCATTATTAAACCTACTCCTGCATTACCCCTATTTGATTTTGTGTTTATAACCCTGTAGTCACCTGACCAGAAGTCTTGTTCCTCCTGCCACCAAACTTCACTAATTCCCACTATATCTAACTTCAACCTATCCATTTCCCTTTTTAAATTTTCTAACCTACCTGCCCGATTCAGGGATCTGACATTCCACGCTCCGATCCGTAGAACGCCAGTTTTCTTTCTCCTGATAACGACATCCTCTTGAGTAGTCCCCGCCCGGAGATCCGAATGGGGGACTATTTTACCTCCGGAATATTTTACCCAAGAGGACGCCATCATCATGTAATCATACAGTACAGCTGCATGCCCTCGGGAAAAATTACGGCTGTAGTTTCCCCTTGCTTTCAGCCGTTCGCAGTACCAGCACAGCAAGGCCGTTTTGGTTATTGTTACAAGGCCAGATCAGTCAATCATCCAGACTGTTGCCCTTGCAACTACTGAAAAGGCTGCTGCCCCTCTTCAGGAACCACACGTTTGTCTGGCCTCTCAACAGATACCCCTCCGTTGTGGTTGCACCTACGGTACGGCTATCTGTATCGCTGAGGCACGCAAGCCTCCCCACCAACGGCAAGGTCCATGGTTCATGGGGGGGGAGTATTCGCATACACCACTGAAAGTACCAGCAAAACTACATCATTGTATAACACACAGTTCAAGAGATATGATAGAAGATACCGAGATGCGTGAAAAACTGCGACAACGTGTATGATGTTTTAAAGTACTACTTCTTTACTAATAAACCTTTTCGTAATACGTTTCTCAGAAAGCATCCACATATGCCGCTGAAGATACCTAGTAAAATATTTCCTTGTACGACAAATAGTTTAGGTGATATGAAGTCATACACACACAGATGTAGAGAAATCTGCTGCATTTTGCCTGACATTTAATATCCTAATTCGTTACTATTAACTGTACAGACACCACATTTCCCACACAGCTGCCACATATCACTGGATGTAGGTGCAAAATTATATCATTGTATAGCACCTAGTTCAGGAGACAGGCTGTCATAAACAATAAGCAATGAAGGAGCTGGGCGCAATTCGCTGGAGATACGGGTGGAATATTCGTACAATTACATAGGAAATATGTTAAGTATATGCAAAATATGTCATGTGCTTACGCGGGTAAAGTCACGGGTAAAAATCTTATCCTAGACCCATCGAACTATTTAAACCACATTTGGTTCACATGTTAGTTAAAGTCTGGAAAGAAATACTGTTGGAATAAGAACAACTGGCGTTAGCGTGATGACGTGGAGAGAGAAGAGAGAGGAGGCGGTGGGCAGACAGCGAAGGAGAAGAGGAGATGGGCACTGTTGGAGGAGGAGAAGAGAAGATGGAAAGAGAGAGAGGAGAGGAGAAGATGGGTGGTGAAGGGAAAGAGGATAAGTTGGACATAGTACAAGAAAGGTGTAAGCAGAGAGAGGGGGGAGGCGGGAGATGAGGAGAGAGAGTGGGAGGAGGAAACGGACAGAGAAAGGTAAGAGGAGGAGATGGACTAATACAAAACTGGGATAAATGCATAACCGGGCATCGTTGGAGACTCAGCTAGTTTTCTGTACACTTAAATGACGTGGATGCACTCAACGGTTGTTCGCTGGGGTGCATAGGAGGATACAAGATGACTTGCGCTAAATTTATAGTTGGTGTGGTGAATAGGAGATAGCTCTAAATGTAAAAATGTGTAATTTAATGTAGATGGATAGGAGCAACTAATCTGTACTGTCGAATACAGCATCAGCAGGTTGCTGCTTGATACAGTCACGTCGTTTAAATGTCTGGGGGCAACACTGCAAAGCAATATGAAATGAAACGATTATGTGAGGATTGTAGTATGGAAGGCTAATGGTCGACTTCGGTTCATTTAGAGAATTTTAGGAAAGTGTGGTTCATCTGGAATGGAGACCGCCTATAGGGCACTAGTGCGACTTACTCTTGAGTACAGCTTGAGTGTTTGAAATCTGCACCAGATCGGATTAAACGAGGATATCGAAGAAATCCAGTTATGGTTTAATTTGTTATCGGTAGTTTCGAACAACACGCAAGTATTGGGTTGATTTGGGGGGGGGGGGGGGGGAGGAGACCAAACTGCGAGGTCACCGGCCTCATCGGATTAGGGAAGGAAGTCGGCCGTGCCCTTTCAAAGGAACCATCCTGGCAGTTGCCTGAGGCGACTTAGGGAAATCACGGAAAACCTAAATCAGGATGGCCAGACGCGGTATTGAACCGTCGTCCTCCCGAATGCGAGTCCAGTGTGTTAACCATGGCGCTATCTAGTTCGGTCTGGGAACCGGCATTTGAAGCTGACTGCAGAACGATTCTATTGCCGCCAACGTACATTTCGCGTAAGGTTCACGAAGAGAATTTAGGGCTCATACTGAGTCGCACAGACAGTCGTTTTTTCCCTCACTTTACTTGCTAGTGAAAGAGAAAAGGAAATGACTAGCAGGGATCCAGGGCACACTCCACCAAGCACCGTACGGTGGTTTGTGGATTATGTGCTTGTGGATTATGGTACAATTTGAGTATCACGAGACTAATGATTAGACAGTCAGTGTTGGATACAGAGGACGTCATCTTGCGTCCTTTGGTACCTAATTATAACTCCAGTAGAGAGTTTTTCGACATAATTTTCATATTCTCTCCCTAATGGCTGAGAGAGGTGTTCGATTTCTGACACACTGTACATATCTTTACAGACTTTCCTACATTGCTTCCTGAGCAGCACGCCAGAGAGCTCTGCAAACCCCTTCTATAAAGGCAAAAAAGAGATGACATTAATTGTCGCTTCAAAGTCAGCCAAGTGGAGAGCCTCATCAAATGTGCTATGGACCTGGCTGCGATGTTTACCCAGCAGGCATCTTCTGTCAAGCATGAAGTTGCTTGCGTCTAGTGTTTGCTTGCCAGACAGGAATGTCATGGCCAACGTCGACTTCCACGCCACAAAGTTTATTCGACTCCCTGTATGTTAAGAAGACAGTAACGAAATTCGTACTCTCTTGTATTAATAATGTGATCTCTAGATACTACACAAAACACTTAAGGAAAACAAACTGGCAAGTCCTTACGTTACACGTTTCAAGAGAAATATCTCATCTCAGTACTTCTGCAGTACCGTAATAAACATAGTATTTCCAGCTTCAAACTTTTGGTGTAAAAGTTTTAATAAAATGCCAACAAGAAGTTATACTTATCATGGCGTGTAAATCAAAAACTCCATAAACCATCCTGAATCATCATGTTGCAAATTATACACTATTCGTCAATGTACAGTCGCTTCATAGTCACATCCTTGCAGCTTCAGCTGAATAAAGAAAAACATTCAGAGCAACCTGCGAGAAGTTTAAGGGAATTTATAGAGAGAGTTATAGGCTAATTGATGCTGTTTGTTTCTGCAAAATATAAATTCTTAATTTTCTTGCCCATACTTGTTTCAGCATTAATGAGTCATCATAAGGCTGTCCCTATTTTTATTACAAGTATTTATAGCTAATGTTCTACAAAGCGAACAGACTACAGTACTTACAAAGCAAGAACTAAAAATAAGAACCAAATGTTGACACGGATGTAACGATACTCGTCTGCATTAAGTAACTAAGAGGAATTTTTGTGTCTGCATATACATATGGGTCTAATGTCTAGTAATAAGGACATAAGGATTTAAGAAGTCTGAACTTTTCCTGCATTCTTTCACCATTACAATTTACTACTCTCCACATAAAATCTAGGTGCTGTACAATGATATAATTTTGCACGAACATCCAGTGAAACGTGGCAACTGTGTGGGAAGTATAGTTAGTAGTAACGAATTAAGAAATTAAACGTCATGCAAATGCGGCAGATTTCCCTGCATCTCTGTGTTTATGACGTCATAAGACCTAAAGTATTTGTCGTACAAGGAAATATTTTTCTAGGTATCTTCAGCGGCATATGTGGATGCTTTCTGCGAAATGTATTGCGAAAAGGGTTATTAGTAAAGAAGGAATAAACTAAAACATCATACACGCTGTCACAATTTTTCACGCATCTCGGTATCTGCTTTCATATCTCCTGAACTGTGTGTCATACAATGATATAGTTTTGCTGGTACGCTCAGTGATGTATGTGAATACTGTATGAAAAATGTTCAAATGGCCGTAAGCACTTTGGGACTTAACATCTGAGGTCATCAGTCCCCTAGAACTTAGAACTACTTAAACCTAACTAACCTAAGGACATCACACACATCCATGCCCGAGGCAGGATTCGAACCTGCGACCGTAGCGGTCGCGCGGTTCCAGACTGAAACGCCTAGAACCGCTGGGCCACACTGGCCGGCGCGTAGTTGTTAGATCGGTTACTGCTGCTACAGTGACATTTTATCAAGATTTACGTGAGTTTGAACGTGGTGTTACAGTCTGCGCACGAGTGATGGGACACAGCATCTCCGAGGTAGCGATGAAGTGTGGATTTTCCCGTACGACTATTCACGAGTGTACCGCGAATATCAGGAATCTGGTAAAACATCAAATCTCCGACATCGCTGAAGCCGGAAAAAGATCCCGCAAGAACGGGACCAACGACGACTAAAGAGAATCTTTCAACTTGATAGAAGTGCATCGCTTCTGCAAATTTGCTGCAGATTTGAATTCTGGACCATCAACAAGTGTCAGCGAGTGAATCATTCAACGAAACATCATCGATATTCGCGTACCCTTGATGATTGCACGACACAAAGCTTTACGCCTGGCCTGGGTCCGTCAACAACGACACTGGACTGCTGATGTCTGCTAACATTTTGCCTGGTCGGACAAATCTCATTTAAAATTGTATCAAGCAGATGGACGTGTAAGGATATGGAGACAACCTCATGAATCCATGGAGCCTGAAGGTCAGCATGGGATTGTTCACTCGGTGGAGGCTCTGTAATGGTGTGGGGGATGTGCAGTTCGAGAGATATGAAACCACTGATAATCTAGATACGTCTCTGAGAGGTGACACGCACATAAGCATCCTGTCTGATCTCCTGCATCAATGTCCAATGTGCATTCCGACGAACTTCGGCAGTTCCAGCAGGACAATGTGGCACCCCGCACGTCCAGAATTGCAACAGAGTGGCTCCAGGAACACTCTTCTGAGTTTAAACACTTCCGCTGGCCACCAAACTCCCCAGACGTGAACATTATTGAGTATATCTGGGGCGCCTTGCGACATGCTGCTCAGAAATCTCCATCGCACCCCCCCCTCCCCACCCTCCCCCCTCCGCCATACCCTTCCGGATTTATGGACAGGCCTGCAGGATTCATGGTGTGAATTACCTCCAGCACTGCTTCAGACATTAGTCGAGTCCATGCCACGTCGTGTTGCGGCACTTCCGCGTCCTCCTGGAGGCCTACACGGTGTTAGGCAGGTGAACCGGTTTCTTTGGCTCCTCATTGTATGCTATTTCACTAGTTTTGCAAACACAACAATATCGGTATAAATCTTCAGCATGCACGAAGCTTAATATTGGCGATGCTGATTGATGCCCATGTTATGATAAATTAAGATTTACTAAGGGAAAGAATAGTCATAGCATTTCGAGTGAACTATTGCTTTATGGATTCATAAGGATTATTCTTTACCTGAAATGTCAAATTAATAGCTGTGGTCGTGTAGCCTATATCATCATGCTGCTTCCAAGACATTTTTTACGCAATGGTATACGCAAATTGAATAAATATTCATATATTTAGGTGGCCTAGAGCTGAGCAACGACTTATTATAGCAAATAAATGTAGGAGATTTCACAGTACGTGGTATCATGTTTTAGCAAACAAAGTAAAGAGTACTCATTCTCTGATCTCAGAAACATATTCTAGAAATGCCACCAAATTATCGATGATAATTGCTTTAACATGGTCAATGAACTACAAAATGCTTCCAGGACCACTGCACATTGCCAAAAAAATAACTTAGCGTGTGTAGGTTTCTCGGAGATAAGTGTAATTACAGCGTTAGTAGGCTTACGTAATCAGAAAATGATAGAATTCGAAAGATAGTTGAGCATAAGCTCATAAAGCACATACTAAAAGATACCTGCAATGTAGTTTTATTTTTAAGTAAGGTAATTTCACGTTGAAGATTACGTAATTGTTTCACTATAACAACCCTTTTTAGGATGATATGCTTCATTTCCCAACATCGGCATGGAATAAGTAGCTTTAAATAGTAAGGCCGTTAGAAAATAGATTCCCGAGGTGAGAAGCTGCAAATTCTTTACCCAAAGATCTTGGTAAAATGTTTGCACTCTTATAGTACATTTGCTTATAAGTTGTTAATCCGATTATTCTTAGTAAATTACGAAAATACTCTAACGTAAAATATTTGATAGGACATAATTCGTGCTGCAATTATTATCAGTACTTGGTTAAGTGCATTAACTATCAACGCAATATTTTTTCCTCAGAGTCGCAAATCCAGGGCAGTGCTCTAGCGTTGGTAAATGCTGGTAAAAAAATGGCTCTGAGCACTATGGGACTCAACTGCTGAGGTCATTAGTCCCCTAGAACTTAGAACTAGTTAAACCTAACTAACCTAAGGACATCACAAACATCCATGCCCGAGGCAGGATTCGAACCTGCGACCGTAGCGGTCTTGCGGTTCCAGACTGCAGCGCCTTTAACCGCACAGCCACTTCGGCCGGCTAAATGCTGGTAACCAAAAATTCATTTATTATTGTTTCTTTGGTCGGCAGGTGTTGCTTAAGATTTCCAGATCGCCTGGTTGTTCATCTGTGTCATATGGAAGATAACCTACCTCTCGGTTCTACCTTACATCTTGAGTTTGTAAAATTGACGTGTTCGTCAAATCTAGCTGCCTTCTCTAATTTTCGAAATATACATATCTTTGTCCTATTTCGTTGTTTCCTTACAGCCCAACGAAGTTGTAAACATTACTTTTCTTGCCAAGCTTTAGTATTTCATTCTTACGATACCGTTCCAATAGATGCTGCAAATCCGATGTGACAGTGTGGGGAATAAACAACACGGAAGATTAAGCTTCATCTTATCATGAACGAAAAGTTCGTTACAGACTGATCACAAGTTCGTATTTGCCAAGGAGAACAACCTGCATGATTTTTAAGAAACCTGCCCCGACAGTCACTCAATGTGAAACAGGGAATGTTTGGAAAATTGATATCAGTATTGTTTCATAACTCTTTCTACCTTTCTCGGGACGGAAATCGGTAGTTGTGATATATATCTACGGACAAAAAACTTTAGATCATTTATTGAAGAGCCAGATTGGTATTCCACCGCTGTCTGGGGCGTCTCCAGATACATCTTTTCTGGTCATCGGGGCTCAGTTCGATGCGGGACTCATCACTGAAGACAGTTCTGTTCCAGTCAATGAGATTCATGGCCGAAGACATCTCTTGAGACGCCCCGACCACCAATGGGATATCAACCTGACTGACGTCCACTACACAACTCGAGAACCAGGAGTGATGGTCTGGGATGCCATTACCTTTCACAGTAGCATTCTTTTTGTTGCCGTCTGTTATACCACTACAGCAAAACGGTCCTCGTCAGCTGATACTCGTATCCGAGTTTTCATTTCTCTCCTTAGATTTCCTTTGTCACGCTTCAGGCGTAGAAGTGTCGTTGATGGCTCAGCAATCCAATCCTAGCGTGGAACAGGCGGCCACAGACATTACAGCTGATGGAAGGTGGAGGACGTGGCTGAGCCTGGAGGAGTTTACGTCTCCGGCGTTTGTCATCCTCCATTCTTCGACGTTCCAGCTCAAAGTTTTGAAGAGCATTTGAGGTAACTGAGCGCCAGCGACTTCGGTCTTCTGCTATTGTGGACCAGTTACTCGGATCGATGTTCAAGTTTTTTTCAGATTTTTCTTGTACTGATCCTTATAACGTTTGAGGGGGGCACCTCGTAGCCTTTTACCTGTGCTGACTTCGCTGTACAGCATTTGGCGTGGAAGTCTGTCATTTTTCATCCGCTGGACATGTCCGACCCATCTGAGTTGATGCCCAATGATAAGAGCTTCCATGCTACACATTTTTGCTTTCTCAAGAACAGCCGTGTTGGATATGAAGTCATCCCATTTCAGGTTCATGATATATCTTAGCTTCTGTTGGTTGAAGCGTTCTAGTTTCTTCAGATCACAGCGATATAGCGTCCAGGTTTCGCAACCATATAACAGGGTGGAAATGACTACAGCTTTGTACACCATCAGTTTGGTGTACAGTGTTAGGTCTTTATTCAGGAAGACACGCTTTGTAAGACGTCCAAATGCTACATGGGCAGCACGTAATCTATTCTCCACATCTTTTCCAGATGAGCAGTTAGATGACAGTATGCTTCCCAGGTAGAGGAAATGGTCCACTTGTTCCAAGGGTGTATCATAGATGGATATGCTGAAGTCAGGAAAGGAGGAGCCAGGAGTTGGCTGCGCCATCACCTTTGTCTTTGGAATATTGATTGAGAGACCAAATCGTTCGTACGCCCTGCTGAAGGAATCAACTGACAGCTGCAACTCTGCAGGTGAATGAGCTGGAGAAGCATTGTCATCAGTGTACTGCAGCTCTGTCACACGAGTGGTACTGGTGAACTTTTTGAATGGAGTCTGGACTGGTTGAATAATCCTCCATCAAACCTGTACTTTAGTTCTATTTCTGCATTGTTTACGGTTGTCTCGTAAAGCGTAGCTGCCAGATACAATGCAAATAATGTTGGTGCAAGAACGCATCCTTGTTTAAGCCCACTTGTTATTGGAAATTCACCAGTCGTTTCATTCTGGCAGAGGACCTGTCCAGTCATATCATCGTGGAGAACTTCAATCAGGTCAACAAAATGTTCAGGGCAGCCGAAGCGTTTTAAGACCATCCACATGGCTTCTCTGGGAACTGTATCAAAGGCCTTTTCTAGATCGTAGAAATCAAATAGTAAAGGCTTTTGCTGTTCTCTGCACATCTCCTGTAAGTGTCGTGCACAGAAAATCATGTCAATTGTCCCTCTTGAAGGTCGAAACCCGTATTGAGACTCAGGTACTATAGTCTCTGAAAGTGTCTGGAGGCGATTTAAAAGGATTCTTGCAAAAATTTTGCAAGTGACAGAGAGTAGAGATATTCCCCGGTAGTTACCACAGACGCTTCTGTCGCCCTTCTTGAATATGGCGACAATTGTGGAGTTCTTCAAGTCAGTTGGTACCTTTCGGGTTTCCCACATTAATACAATGAGTGAGAAGAGTCTAGTTTTTAGAGGCAAGCCGCCACCCTCAATAAGCTCCATCGGGATGCTGTCAGGTTCAGGAACCTTCCCAGGTTTCACACTCTTGAGTGCCTTGCAGAATTTTTGAAAAGTTGGAGGATCAGCCATCCAAGGTTTTGGAGGGTGCTGTGGGACATATTTGAGAAAATCTCTAGCGGCAGTAGAAGGGCGGTTTAACAGTGAGCTGAAGTGCTCTTTCCAACGATTTAAGATGTCCTGACTTTCAGTAAGAATGGTGGAGTTGTCAGCAGCTTTCAGTGTTCCTGATGAGGAGCGGATAGGTCCATACAGCTCTTTAATACCAGCGTAGAAGCCACGCAGGTTCCTTGCATCGGAAAGACTTTAGAGTTATGTGGCTTTCTGTTGCCACCATTTGTTCTTGATTACTCGTATTTCACTTTGACATTTCTGCTGGAGTTCTTGCAAGTGTGCTTTCTTTTCTGCGCAGGACGGATGTTGAGCAAGGGATAGGCAAGCATCCCGCTTTGCATTGATGATGGCTTGGATTTCTCCATGGTTGTCATCAGACCAGTCACTTCTTTTCGGTGCACTAAAACCAACAACATCCTCAGCAGTTTCTTTGATGATGTCCTTTAATGTGGTCCATTCTTGTTCGACGTCATCTGTGGTTGCTGGCGCTTTGGTAAGTTGTTCAGACAGTATGTCTTGGAAGTGTGAGTGAACGTTTTTGTTGTTCAGATTGCTTATGTTGAAATTTCTGCGTGGTGGGTTTGAAAAGTGGGATCGTGGCTTGCGATACTTTGGTACTCTCAAACGGCTGACTAGAAGTCTATGGTCAGTCCAGCACTCATCGATGTTTAGTGCTGCTTTTGTGATGAGAATGTCTTTCTTGTCACTCTGTCGCATAATAACGTAGTCTATAAGATGCCAATGTTTGGAGCGTGGGTGCATCCATGTGGTCTTATAGCGGTTACGCAAACGGAATTGGGTATTGGAGATGAAGAGCTCGTGCTCAGCACATAGACCAAGAAGTAACAACCCATTTGCATTGCAGTTTCCCACCCCTTGTTTACCCATGACCTCTCTCCAAAAACGGTTGTCCCTTCCCACTCTGGCATTGAAATCACCAAGTAAAATTCATTTACCTTGAATGGGTATTTTAGAGAGAGTACTGTTCAGTTGGTGGTAGAACTGATTCTTTGTGTCTTCATCACTGTCTAAAGTAGGAGCATATGCAGAGACGAAGGTGATGAATCTGTCTGAACCAATGGGTACTCTAAGAGTCATCAGCCTTTCATTAATTGAGACAGGTGTAAGTTTTTACGGCAAATCCTGCACCATGGATGCGTGGTTCTCCTGCATCCTTTCCCTTCCAGAAGATGGTTACCCTGAACGTACCTCACTAATGTGTCCCTCATCTGAGAGTCTTGTCTCACTCAAGGCAGCTATGTCTACATCTAGCCGGGCTAGTTCTTGGGTGATAAGAGCGGTTCTTCTCTCTGACCTGTAATTGTTCACGTCCAGCAGGGTCCTGACATTTCATGTCCCTATTGTCATAATCATTTCATCCTTCTTTTGTTTACGTCCGCAGTATAAGGAGTGACTTACTGGGTGCGGATTCCCAGCCCGGTTAAAGTGTGACTTCCGATGTTTAGCCCACATTTTCTAGGGCCTTCCCCATTCAGGGTGGGCAGCGGTCATCCTAAATAGGCCCGCCCAGTCGCAGATGCAAGACCGGATTCCCTAGTAGCTACACGGGTTCTCAGGAAGGTGACCATCACACACCTGCCGCCAATGTGCAGGTCCAGACTAGTAGCTTCCAGCCTCACTCGGAGCCTGCTACCATCGTCCTTATCCCATCGCCATTGGTCTTTAGAGAAAATTACAGGAGAAATTGCCATTTGCGTGAATTTGTTTAAGGTGGATTACAGCTTGCGAGGAAGTGACCCACACACTATGATTCTGGAACAATTCATCACGGCACATATGTATGTGACATGTGACTTCAGGTACCAGAACTGCAACGAACTGCCGCGAGCTCAATGATGGCTGAGCGGCGCCTTTACAGCCAGTTCGTCTGGCATGACCTCTTCCGCCTCCACGATCGTTGAGAACCTGGGATATAAGATTCTTCTTCCGCTCGCTTTGCCGGTCGAAGGGTAGATAATAGATACTAGAGAGGAAAGTGAAAGACACCCTTGGGCCTCGAAAACCTAATACCGTTGGGATCGAAGAAACCAAGAGTTGGCCGAGGTGGGCCGGATAGGAAAGGAAACAGGAGAAGCCTGACACAAGTAAGTGGAAGTAATGCAAAGCTTAGCTAAGGGCCCGTGTGGTTGCCACCCACATACTCCCAAGACGGGAGCCCCCTGCGGGGAAACAGCAAAGCGGTACGTCAACGATATTCTGCGCCTCGTTTTGCTGCCCTTCGTGGCAAGCCATCACGGGTTTACATTTCAGCAAAATAACTCCCGCCAACACATCACGAGAGCTTCTATTGCTGGTCTCGGTGCCTGTCAAGCCCTACCTTGGCCAGCAAGTTCTCTATATCTCTCGCCAACTGAGAACGTTTGGAACATTCTGGGCAGGATCCCTCTAACCAGCTTGGCATTTTGCCAGTAACGCACCGAATGGACAGAATTCGGCACGATATCCCTCGAGAGAACATCCAGGAATTTTATCAATCCACGTCAAGCCGAATAACTGCTTACATAAGAGCCAGAGGTGGGCCAACGTGCTATTGACTTGCTTAATTTGTGAAGCACGTTCTCTGCAATAAATTAGCCAGTTTCTCTGAAACTATAATCATTTGTTTGTCTGTCCACGTTTCCGTGCACTTCGGATAATTGGTTCGTGGTGCGTAGTTCCTTTCTCTCTTTTTTTTTTCTTAGGTCATCTCAATACATGTTAAATTGGAATCGCGAAATCTTATTTTTGCCAAAATGAAACGCAAAATAAATCATGTCATTTATATAAATGAAAGTTACCGAAAATTCTATTTAGAAAAAGATAGCGTATTAGAATAAGGGAATAAGGTACTTTCTTTATTCATCCTCTTATTCCTTGTCCTAGCTGTCCCCAATAAAAATACTGCATCGTAACGTAAATCTTCACAAATAATTAGTAGTAAATGCCAATACTAATAAAATAATATGATCAGTGCTTCTCACGAGAATATAGTACTTTATTGTGTGCAATCTCCGTACACAAAATGGAGACAATCGAGTGGAACGATAGTTGGTGTCTTACTAGGAGAATTTCTCAAGGCAGAATGAAGATTCGATTCATCTTCTCCTATAAAATCGAAGTCAACAGCTAGAGTGTATGCGATGCCACGTGTTTAAATTATCAGTGCTGCATCTCTTGTGTAGCAAGTACACACTGCTAGACCAGAGACATAATTTTGTTGCTCTTAAATTATTGTATTTTATATATTATTTAATTGTGACGTTAGAACGTGGATTTGAACCTAGCTTTTCCACCAGGTCCAGTGCCCCAGTCCCTGCACCGCGTTCCTGACGATGCGGCGGTCCCCACTCATGTTGAGTGCACCTACTAATAACCTGAAATGATTTTAAAAAACGTGACAGTGAATCGGTCTGCTCAATGAGTGAGTGTGGTGACAATATGAAATAGATTCCCGACGGTACTAGCAAGCGAAGGACGCAACTTCATTTGTACCCCATACCTCACATGTAGTTCGAAACCGAACGTATAAACAGAACATACATGATAGTGAGAGATTTAAGATACTCACACGTTCCTAGGCTGAACGTGAATCCTCGACTTTCGCTTTAGGAGACAGGACGCTATCCAGAGGCATGTTTAGCTATTAATATGACACTTCTTTGTTTTTAAGCAGGTCAGTTGCACGTTCAAAGACAAAATTCTTTACCAACCAATCAGAACAAAAACAATAGCCCACGTGCAGCAGAAAGGTTTCTGTTGGAGAGGAAAGTTGCTGTGAACAGTTATTCACACTGTAGCATAAAACATCAAAAGAAGGCAGAGCTGAACTCCTTATTGTCTGGTTTTAAGGAAAATGGTTGCTCTGGAAAGGTAGGACGCGCATCATGTCCAAGAAGAAAGATTACAGGCTTGAAGAACAACAGACGCCTCCCTTTTATAAGCAAGATTACCGGTTTCATTCGTAAACTTTTTGTCATATCATAACGTTAAAGCGATTTTTAAGCCGACCAGGATAAAGTTCATTAAATGTATAAAACATGTACGTCATGCATTCGCGACAGGTGTTATGTGTGAAATTTCGCTCTGTTGCGTGCAGCTACTGGAACCAGGAAAAGCACTATCAATTCCTATTTGGCCGCACACAAGAGGAAACGTTGCACGGCAGAAGCCGATAAATTGACTGTAGCCCAAAATAGTTTACAATGTGAAGATCATGAATTAAAATTTCATGATGCTAGTTTTCACTCAAGAAAAGAAATTGTCAAGGACTCTTGTACAGAGAGGTGACAGAAATACATAAATACAATAATAATTGTAGCAGAATGTAAAATAAAATAAGAATACCGACTATGCGAAACGAGAGTTATTCTGATGGTCGATTAGTTGCAACTCAGTCGTATCTCTATTAATTGTGGCTCTAGTACTTGTTGCTGTGCAATTTCCAAGTATAGACTATTCTTCATCACTGGGAAGTTCTGCAGTTACTTTTGAGTCTGGTCTTCATCATTCTTGCATACCAGTTTTACGTTGTGTTTATAAGACTGTAGTTTTTACAATCTTACTCTGTTACTTTAGTAAATGAGTTATTTGAATAGTACGACAGGAATAATAGATTATGTGCAAAAACATACGATTTGGAAATTATTCTTCCATATTTCAGCAGTTCTGTAGTTATTGTATTTGTTCTACACTTGTTTTAATGTTCTTAAGAATTTTTTGAGCTGTTTTATCATAATGACGGAAACTGCTTGAAAAGGATCCACATCTTCTTCTGTCAGGTTATTCTGTTCTGTCTTGTGACATCATAGGTCTTCCGCCATGAAATTCTTTATTTCGGTCAGATTATCAACAGTAAAAATTCATTGAAAGTTGATGAAGGTTTATGAGGCAGCTGCTCGATCATTGTGAACAGTTAAGAAATTAGTAACTGAGTTCAAAAGTGATAGTAATCCTCTCCAAGCTGAACAACCGTGCGGTTGTCGAAAACCGTCTTGAAAAGAACGCAACTTACTTCGAGTGCTGACTAAATGAGTATGATACGATGCCATAAATATTATCGCCATTTTGGGATGCACAAAGAACACTCCGTACCCATAACATTACTCCTTTGGATGTCTGAATAAGTATTCATGCACGGCCTGATATACCTCTTTATCAAAACTGAACTTCTGGCCATCCATAGCTTCTTTTAATGGATCAAACGTATAAAAATAACTCGTGAAAGGTTATGCTGGATACGGAAGACACACAAAGTTCAGCTAGTCGATTGTCGGAACTGTTACACTAGTCGTATGGTACCGAACGTTTTCATCTTACTACAAAACACGGCCGGCCGGTGTGGCCGAGCGGTTCTGGGCGCTTCAGTCTGGAACCGCGCGACCGCTACGGTCGCAGGTTCGAATCCTGCCTCGGGCATGGATGTGTGTGACGTCCTTAGGTTATTTAGGTTTAAGTAGTTCTAAGTTCTAGGGGACTGATGACCTCAGATGTTAAGTCCCATAGTGCTCAGAGTCATTTGAACCACTTTTGGAAGTTGATTGAAAATGTAACGATACACTACGTCGATGAATTACATATTGTTTCCCCCGCATGGCACTGATATCTTATTACTTTGTTTCTCTCTATTACAATGTTACTTGTCATAGACGCTGTTTTCTTATTCTGGTGTCGAGCGGCTCCGAGCGCTTGAAGTCAAATGTGTCCGTTGTTAGCTAAAAATGTTTTCTTCAGCTTTTCTTTTGTTGTCTTCTGTAGCCTTCCTCATTCTAAATAACAATTTCCTTATAAAAACACAGCAGGAGAGAAGTAAATCAAACAGTTACACTCTGAAAATAAATAAAAAGCTCCATTTTCGTAACAGAATTCTGGGAGACTACTGTCTGTTTTTGAATGAGATTTCTTACATGGCTTCCATTGAAACGCTGCTCGCAAAGCTTTATGGGACTCTTCTTCCTCATCCACTGTGCGGGCCAGATATCGCACCTTCCGACTTCCATCTGTTTGGTCCAATGAAGGATGCACTCCACGGGAAGCAGTACGTGGATGGTGGGGAGGTTATTCATGCAGCAAGACAATCTCCGACATCGACCTGTAGAGTGAGCACAACTTCCTGGCAGATTAAAACTGTGTTCCGGACCGAGACTCGAACTCGGTTCGCAGGAGAGCTTCTGTAAAGTTTGGAAGGTAGGAGACGAGGTACTGGCAGAAGTAAGGCTGTGAGGACGGGGCGTGAGTCGTGCTTGCGTAGCTCAGTTGATGCCGGCACGGTAACTCAGCGTGTTCGGTCAGAGGGTTAGCTGCCCTTTGTAATAAAAAAAAAACTGAGTTAATGGATCAAACAATGAACTGAAACGGGCGTCTTGCGACGTCAGCACCGAGCAGCTGAAACGAACGAAAACGAACAAAATGAGATTAAAAAAAAGTTGGTAGAGCACTTGCCCGAAAGGCAAAGGTCCCGAGTTCGAGTCTCGGTCCGGCACACAGTTTTAATCTGCCAGGAAGTTTAATTTTAACGCACACCCCGCTGCAGAGTGAAAATCTCATTCTGGAACCAACCTGCTTTCAGAAAAAAATGTGTTCCATGATTTATTGAACGCACCCCGTACTTCCAAGGGAAGTGTGTGATCTCGAACGCTCAGAACCGCTCCAAAAAACTAGGATGATCCATTTTTGTATGCAAAACAACGCGTCTTATCACGAGACATATTTTAATGATCACCTATTGAAAGTCTAATACAGAAACTTTGGTTAGACGAAAAAACAAAACATCGATATAATAGGACCAAACATACAGATGTTTCACCATCGTGATTTACTGGTATACTTCTCTTATTCTATGCACATTTTCGTGCTGTTGTAGTTTTAAGGCTGCAATCCGCTAATATTTCTTAGCGCCGTACCTATGGATGAAGACCGTGGAAATAAAATTAGAATGATAACAGTTAGCACAAACGTTTATAAGACAACCATTCTCGCCACATTCCGTCCTCGTTTCCTACGGATGAGCCTTCGGGCAATGGAAGGTCTTAGAACGACGTGGCAGTTCTTGAAATCAAGTCCGAAGTGGTGACACACTGGCAACATCTTCCATTCTAATAAAAAAACTTATAAGGAAAGAAAGGGAATGGCTTTGACTCCTCTTCGCCGCTGACTCCCACATGCATCACGTCTCCTTTTTTGCCTTTTAAACTTACAAGAATTACCTTTGACCTTAAGCACTCGGAACCGCTGGAAACCTTCCTTAGTATGGTCTGTGTCATTTGCGTGGAAAACTCCGCACTTGTCTGCTAGCACATCAGATGATGGCATTTAGTAACTGCACTAACAAGTACTCGAGTTGCTTGAATGGTACAGCTGCATGAAGAATGTGCTATTGGAGTGTTCGCATGTGAGTTACTGTGTAAACTATGTACAGTTATACCATGAATAGAATTAATCCTACGAATGTAGTCCAAATATTGGGGACAAAGTTGCGAAGTGCTGAATATAGAAATGAAATCAGGTTCGAGGATAGAGAGTTTGTGGACATATTACGTAACAAAATAATTCAAGACTATAATGAGGATGACTGATAAATACATGGCGTTACGCTGGACAGAAAAATTGATACTGAAGGACAGGTAGAACCTAAACCAGGAGGTGGCTGTTCAAGCAGTACACGGCGATAGCCTCAACAGCAACAGGAGCAGCCAGCCAAAGTAAGCACCAACTAAACACATCAAAAAATGTTTTGCATCGCCTCAATTCCAGGAGTTCCGGAACCTGTACGAAAAACTGGAGTAGAGATCAACATAAACATCATTTACCCCTTTTCATTGTTCATGGAAACCACACATTGCATGTTGTACACTATACAGCGAGATCTTCAAAGGTGGTGGCCCAGATTGCTGTACACGCCGGTACTTCTAACACCCAGTAGCACGTCCCATTGCACTGATGCATGCCGGTATTCGTCGTAGCTTATTATTGACTAGTTCATCAAGCCACTGTTGGTCCAGATTGTCCCACTCCTCAACGGCGATTCGGCGTAGATCCCTCAGAGTGTTTGGTGCGTCACGTCATAAATAAACAGACCTTTTCAATCTATCCCAGACATATGCGATAGGGTTCATGTCTGGAGAACATGCAGGCCGCTCTAGTCGAGCGATGTCGTTATCCTGAAGGAAGGTGTTCACAAGATGTGCGCTATCGGGGCGTGAATTGTCGTCCATGAAAAAGAATGCCTCGCCAATATGCTGCCGATGTTGTTGCACTATCGGTCGGAGGATGGCATTCACTTATCGTACAGCTGTTACGGAGCCTTCCATGACCACCAGCGGCGTAAGTTGGTCCCGCATAACGCCACTCCAAAACAGCAGGTAACTTCCACCTTGCTGCACTCGCTGCACTGTGTGTCTAAGGCATTCAGCCTGACCGTGTTGCCTCCAAACACGTCTCCAACGATTGACCGGTTGAAGGTATATACGTCACTCATCAGTGAAAAGAACGTGATGCCAATCCTCAGCTGTCCATTCGGCATGTTGCTGGGCCTATTGCGCACAGTTTCAGTCGTAACACGACGTCCTGTGGCTGCACGAAAAGTGTTATTCAACATGGTGGCGTTTCTGTAAGGGTTCCTCCGAGCCATAATCCGTAGGTAGCGATCATCCAATGGAGCAGTACCCCTTGGGCGGCCTGAGCGAGGCATGTCATCGACGGTTCCTATCTCTCTGTATCTCCTCCATGTCCGAACAACATAGCTTTGGCTCACTCCGAGACGCCTGGACATTTTCCTTGTTGACAGCCCTTCCTGGCACAAAGTAACAATGCAGACGCGATCGAACCGCGCTATTGACCATCTAGGCATGACAACACGAGCCGTGTACCTCCTTCCTGGTGGAATGACTGGAAATGATCGGCTGTCGGCCCCCCTCCGTGTAATAGTCGCTGCTCACCCGACAGTTGTTTACATCTTTGGGCGGGTTTAGTGACATCTCTGAGCAGTCAAAGGGAGTGTGCCTGTGATACAATATCCAAAGTCAACGTCTATCTTCAGGAGTTCTGGGAACAGGGTTGGTGCAAAACTTTTTTTGATGTGTGTATCTTCACCAAAAAAGTTGAGGCCCAGTGTATTAGAAGATTTGATGAGATCTTATTAGAGAACATTTACGAAGACTATTACAATCTGGCTTCAATTCCTATAACAAAGTAATGAGGAGCTATACGTGCATTAAAAGTAAATCAAATTGCAAGTTAACTATAAATTATGTGTCTAGCAAAAAGGGAAGAGTAGTTCGTTTCAAATAAAACGGACTGCTGTAATTACAAACTATAAAAATGGATGCAATATCGCAATTTGATAGAGTAAGGTCGTATCGATCGACAGTTCATGATTGACATCGACAAATGTGGGCACTAGAAGCGTCTAAAATGGTTGGGTTGTAGAATTTTAAAGCATAGACTTCTTTTACTTACAGTCTTAAGGCTGAATATGGCATTTCATCGAGGCATATTACTAAACTTGTCACACGTAAGGATATAGAAGACGTTACTGCTGTACGTCAGAAAGCACGCCAGTTTGCGGAGGAAGTGCAGATGTTTATGACAGAGCCGGGCGTGGAGAAAGGAAGTGTTTGGAACAGTGGCCAGAACAAATTCTAGGATGAAATGTGATCACCACAGAAGAGAGAAAGCAACAGCTAGTGTGTTGTAGTCTGTACATAGTTCTACCCACAGCTTCACAACTGATGCGGTTTTATCGATGGCAGGCAAACTAGCTAACAAGTTGTACATCTGTTTTCAGGAAGCACAAGGTATTTTCGACCTAGATACTTCAAAGAAACTTGAAACAATCTGCCCACGAAACATAGATTTGGTGTCAAGCAAAAGCGGAAAAATGTCAAAAGAACACATGAAACGTTTTCTATCTTCAGTCATATGGTTCAGATAGCTCTAAGCGCTATAGGACTTAGCATCTGAGGTCATTAGTCCCCTAGACGTACAACTAGTTAAACCTAACTAACTTAAGGACATCACACACATCCATGCCCGAGGCAGGATTCGAACTTGTGACCGTAGCAGCAGCGAGGTTCCAGACTGAAGTGCCTAGAACCGCTCGGTCACAGCGGCCGGCTATCTTCAGTCCTTGGCGAACATGTAACAAGTGAAAATAGCCTATTGCTGTGTGATACCTGGTCACGTCGTATCTGTGTACATGCAAATGTTCCAAACAAAAATGTTATGCTCGAGATATTGCCCCGAAAACGACAAAATATTGCCAACCCCTAGATGTTTACTTTTTTCGGCAACATAAGCTCTATATCAGAAGTATTGCAGATTTTGTAAGACTACAACGTCCCAAACCACAAGTGAAGCTACATAACCGTCCTTTTGCCATCAATCTTCATTCTGCAATTTGCAGTCAGTTTGCCGAAGATTGACCAAAATATACGCCTATGTTGCAATATGCATGGCGAAAGGCGGGGTGTGACATTGACATACGCATATCATCATTTGAAATGGTAATTAGTGTGGCTTTTCGTATTGGACTGCTTGAATGGGAAAGTGATGACTCTGAGCATTATGGGACTTAACATCTGAGGTCATCAGTCCCCTAGAACTTAGAACTACTTAAACCTAGCTAACCTAAGAACATCACACACATCCATGCCCGAGGCAGGATTCGAACCTGCGACCGTAGCGGTCGCTCGGTTCCAGACTGTAGCGCCTAGAACCGCTCGGCCACACTGGCTGACAATGGGAAAGTGCTTTTGAAAGTAAAAACATAGCATTAATGAGGTATGCATATTCTTCTCTTCCGCATTGTTTCAACTACTTCATCGAAATTCCGCATCTGCACTATGAAGACTAATACACGCACTGTCAGGTGCGTAGCATATGTGTGTTTTGCGCTATTATAATTAATTTAAGCAGAGTGTTTCTAAAAATGTTGATTGAAAATGTAATGATACACTACGTCAATGAATTACGTATAATTTCCCTCCTACGGTATTGCTATCTTGTTACTTTGTTTCTCCCTACTACAATGTTACTTGTCGTAGACCGCTGTTTTTTTTATTATGCTTTGGAGCGGCTCCGAGCGTTCGAAGTCAAAGGAGTCCCTTGTTAGCTATAAAAGTTTTCGTCTTTCTGTTCGCTTAATGTTATTGCTTCTTTTTAGAATTCAGTCATCCATTTGTCGTTTCCTTTGGTAAGTAATACAAGCGAATGTAAATGAGAAGCTTTTGTTGATTTGGAACTCGAATTGTAGGCACTCGTGAGCAGAAAAGCGCCAATCATGGTTCGCAGTACGCTCCGGCTAAGCGCCTCCCACTCAGAACGCGTACTCGTACACAACGTATAAGTAGCCAGCTAGCGGACATCGCTGCGACAGACGGTCCTCGCCTCGCCTCGCGTCGCCATGGTGGACGCAGCCGCCTCCCTCCTGCTGCTGCTGGTCGTCTGTCAGGCGGTGACGGCTCTGCCGGCGCCCACTGCAGAGCACGGGCAACCTCACCGTCCGGGTAGGTACTCACTGACACTCACACGCGCCCGTTACCTTTCAGCAAATGCACCGTTACGTGCTGTCAGCAGGCGTAAGAGCGAAGTAATACCCAGAAGTAGATATGTACGAGTGCTAAGCGTTTTCACCGGCCGGGTTGGCCGAGCGGTTCTAGGCGCTACAGTCTGGAACCGCGCGACCGCTACGGTCGCAGGTTAGAATCCTACCTCGGGCATGGACGTGTGTGATGTCCTTAGGTTAGCTAGGTTTAAGTAGATCTAAGTTCTAGGGGACTGCTTACCTCAGATGTTAAGTCCCATAGTGCTCAGAGCCAAAGCCAAAGCTAAGCGTTTTCCCGGAAAGGCGGCAGCGCGTTTTCAAACCCGTTGAGAAGCAGCGAACTCAGAGGGCTTCCTTTCTCGTTTACACTTCCTCATCCGGAGAAATTACGGTATTAATTGTCTTGTATACACTTTGTTTGGGTAGGCCGTGTTTCCGCATTTGTATGCTGCAAGGTACTGAAAGGTGTTTCGGGGATCAGTATTATTTTATGCCCACCCTGTTCCTATCAGCAACGGTCCGGTGCTGAACGTATATACCCATAGATTCGCATCGGCGTCAGGTGAAATTTCTTTAAATTTATCACAATGGTCATTATACAATATGTCTGCAAACAATATTTCCTGCAGTTTAGAAAGAGTTTCCAAGAAATTTTATTTCTTTAATTCTTCTCTGTCTTAATCCAACGTGGGAAGAGCAAAAGCTTGATGAGAAATACTCATTAATGAACCGGACGTAGGTTTCCTAAGTGACTACTCGTATGGAAGAATTGTTCTTTCATAAGAATCTTGCACTCAATCTCAATCTGGCATGTATCTATCCTACAACAAGATTTATGTACTCATTCCCCCTTATATAATTGCAAATGAAAGAGACTACTTATTTTCCGTATATGATTATAAGAAAACATTAAGACGATTTCTTAGAGCGATTGTCCGTTAATTGCTTCAACTTACGATTTCGTTAGAATAATCATTTAAAGAACAGTCTATGTAATTTATTAATTACTAAAACATGTACAGGTTACATTTCATTCTGGAATTTTTTCCTTCTACGAATTCCATTTTCATACACATTACATGCTTACGAAATAATCTCATCCTCGGTGATTTTTTCCTCCGGACTGTCTTTCCTTTTAATAAAATTTCTTTTTTTCAGTGATTCTAATTCCAATCACGCTTCTCATTTTTAATGGTATCTGTTTAATGATGTAAAGTTCTAGGGCCACATTACAAAACATGTTATCGTTTGCTTGATTCTTCCACTTTAAACTAGTATCTTAGGATAACTGTCCTTTATCTGCATATCTAACACATCGTCCTCGATGTCAAGTGTGAGTTTTATACCAATAGACGTATGTCTGCTCGGTCACTCATAATATTCAGCGTGTATGATCGTTACACAAGGATTTCTAAATCGACTTCCACAGTGGTAGCACGTCATATTGGAGCCTGTTTCTCCGATATTTATTCAAAAGCCAAAGTAGTCCCATATTCAAGGAATAAATCAAGCGTCGCCGTTCTACGCAAAGTCCTAGTGGTTAAGACTTGACGCCGTTGCCTTTCTATGACATGTTATGAGGTTTAGAACGTGCCTCTGTCTCGTGTGTATGACTGTGAAGAGTGCTTGTACGGTACAGCGTCGGTTTTTGTTACTGTTGATGAAAGGAAGGAGGAGAGTGAAGCCTGGTGCCAATATATAGCCTATTCCTCTCGAAGAGCACCCAAGGGGGCTACAGAACTTAATGTCGCCATCCTACGGAAGGGCACTATAGTCAGTGTTGAATGCTCTTTCTCCATGAGACACTGCGGAGATGTTTGGAATTTAATCTAACACTGGCTTAAAGATTGGCGATTAGGCACTTTCCGCCACCATCTCTCTTCCCCTTGCCGGACAAGTACTATCAATGAAAATTTTTCGCCATCAAGATTCGAACTGGCGTAGCCCTAGTCGAGGGCCACGGCATAAGAGTGCGACGGCGACCTTGGTTAGGGAGGCGGGCTGTTATTAGCAGTTCTACATTGACAGGGTGTAGAGTAAGTGTCGTAACAGAGACATACGTATACAATCTCACCACTGTCACTGGACCTAACATGGTATAAAAGTTGATTTGGCAAATTCCTGTCAACGTAAACAAGAATGTGATATAGTTTTCTTCAATCAAAATAACGCTTTTTTGTACACGGAAGTTATACCTTTCCTTTGAGAAGCCGTTCACTTCGGCGGCGTTAAGTTGTCCCGATTCGCCTCCAAGTTGGGCGCTGACCCCTAACGTGTGGTTCTCTGCTCTGGCGAGATGACAACCTTGTCTCCCGCCCCCCGTCTGTGTTGCTTGTGCGTGCAAATCACAGTTCAACAAATTTTAACTGAATATATTTTATTTTGTAATTAGCGAACAAGAGCAAACTTAGGTGGGAATCTGCCTTATATTTTAGCTGAGGACGAGAAGAGCTTAAAAAATATTGTGACGTGTCAGGACTCTGGTCTCAGTTTTTATACTGGAGACGTTAGTGTGTATCAGACTAGCTAGTTCATCCCATTTACGTTTTTATCTCTTTATTTGCAGTACCGAAATGGTTCAAATGGCTCTGAGCACTATGGGACTTAACATCTGAGGTCATCAGTCTCCTAAAACTTAGAACTACTTAAACCTAACTAACCTAAGGACATAACACACATCCATGCCCGAGGCAGGATTCGAACCTGCGACCTTAGCACTCGCGCAGTTCCAGACTGAAGCGCCTAGAACCTCTCGGCCACCGCGGACGGCTGCAGTACCCACTTTAATAATTCTGTGACCTCTATCCACACTCATCTCACCATATTGTAGTATGGGCGTTTATAGCCATGCGGTCGTGCGCTCTCACTACGGAATCATCATCATCATCATCTTTTAAGAAATACAGCTATTTAATCCACCACATTTAACTAGCGACATGTGGACAGACTGCTATACCACTGTATAAATCGCACACACTCAACTACGCCGCACGATTTCCGGTGCTTAAATAAACTCTAGGCACTCATCAACGTATAGAAATATTTCCCTACATATATCATGAGGTGACTTCTCCTATGCTTATTGTAGGTGAACAAACCAAGTTACTTTCATGCTAACCCACACTGAGGTGGCAAAAGTCATGGGACATCTCCCAGTATTGTGTGAGACCTACTTTCGCCCGGATAGTGTAGCAACTGGATGTATCATTGCCTCAACAAGTCGTTGCAAGTCCACTGCAGAAATATTAAGCTATGCTGCCTCTGTGGTAGTCAGTAATTTCAGCCGGCGCGGGACGTTGTGCACGAACTGACCTCTCGACTTCGATGTAATTCGTGTCGGGCTATGTGAGTGCCCAAATCATCCATTCAAATGGTCCAGAACGTACTTCAGAAGAATCGCGAACAACTGTGGCCCGGTGACACGGCGCATTGTCATTCACGAAAAATCCATCGTTTTCTGGGAACATGAAGTCCATGAATGGCTGCAGATGGTCGCCAAGTAGCCGAACGTAACCATTCCCAGTCAATTATCGGTTCAGTTGGACCAGACGACTCAGTGCGTTCCATTTAAACACAGCCCACAGCATTATGGAGCCACCAACAACTTGCACAGTGCCTTGTTGACAACTTGGATCCACGCCTTTGTCGGGTCTGCGCCACACTCGAACCATACAATCAGCTCTTTCCCACTGAAGTCGGGACTCATCTGACAAGGTCATCGTTTTCCTGTCGTCTAAGGTCCAACCGATATGGTCACAAGCTCAGGAGATGCTCTGCAGGCAATGTCGTTCTGTTAGCAAAAGGCACTCGCGTCGGCCGTCTGCTGACATAGCCCATTAACGCCAAGTTTCGCCGCACTGTCCTAATGGATACGTTCGTCTTACGTCCCACATCGATTTCTGCGTTTATTTCACGCAGTATTGCTTGTCTCTTAGCACTGAGAACTCAACGCAAACGCCGCTGCTCTCGGTCGCTAAGTGACGGAGCCGTCTGGGACTGCGTTGTTCGTGGTGAGAGATAACGCCTGAAATTTGATATCCTCGGCAGACTCTTGACTCTGTGGATATCGGAATATTGAATTCCTTAATGATTTCCAAAACTGAATGTCCCATGCGTGTAGCTCCGGCTATCATTCCGCTTGCAATGTCTGTTAATTGTCTTCGTGCGGCCGTAATCACGTCGAACACCTTTTGAGATGTCTCACCTGAACGTAAAAATGACAGCTCTGCCAATGCTCCGCCCTTTCATACCTTGTGTACACGATCTGTATACGTGCATATAGATATCCCGTGGCTTTTGTCACCTCATTGAACTTAATGCCGCTGCGATCCATCGTACATAGTAATGCTGCCAAAAGGAAAAAAAAGCGAATTTATTTCTGAATAGCGACTAGTAATAAGCATTGAAAGTTACGTATCATGTTTTCAGTACAGTTTTCGTAATGAAACATTTTGTCAAAGCCAAATTATCTAACTTTCGTAACATTAACGAAATATGACAATCGATAATTTGATGTCATAAGTCTTATCAAAGTATCAACATACGGACATAAATATATATCGGCAGTATTTTCGCAAAAATCGTTATTACGTAGTTTAATAAAGAACCCGCCCGGATAGCCACACGCATTGACAAGCTGATCCAGCATTCGGGGAGACGACAAAGGTGTGTGTGCCGACCAGCCTCGATGTGGTTTTTATGTGGTTTCCCATATGCAACTAGGTGAATACCGGGCTGGTACCACTGTTCCGTTTCAGCTCTTTCGGAAAAAGGTTCTCACACTTTCACAAGGGGCAACACTAGACAGACAGAAGAGGTACACAATCCCGTCCAGCGGGAAAGGAGGTGGCGGCAGGTACATCACGCCACCCTCTCACTCTCTGTCACTGACACTGCCAAACCAGATGAATATGCCGATCCCATGTAGATACAGGATAAGGCCAGGAAAGAGAAGGAGGTAAGACAATTTAATAATAACCTATATTATAATAAACCTGTTTTATCTCCTAACACTGCCCATTTGTAATTATACAGATCATTTCATAACCTACCTGTTCGCCACCAAACCTATTTCCACGCCACCACCTACTTTGTGTCTACATTTACAATAGATCTTAGTAAAGTTGTCAGCAGTATCGTTTGTGAAGCACAAGGCGCGTAAAATACGTAATTGATTTCCATGTTTTCTAAAGCACTTCATACTTTTATAATACATGGTTTTAAAAACAATTTTATTGGGAACAAGATTTGTGTCTAACATTCCAGTTTATTCTGCGGTGTTATCTCTCGTGTGTAAGTATAGCTGTTGCTTCCAGCGCTCTGTACTGTGAGGACCACATTATATAACTATCGTCATCTAAGTTCTTTTCTGATCAACGTTAGACGTACGTGATTATCTTTATATGATGAACTGGCGCATCAGGGAAATTACATCTAAACATCCATTAAATTTAATTATTCGTCAAATTGCTCTTTGACTATCATGTCCAATGAAATATGCTACAGGAGACAAGTGTATTACTGTGCTTTATCCGTGTGCCTGAAAGTGAGATGTATCTTCACAAAAGAATGCTATGTGATTTGCACGAATCAACAGTCTGATATGACGAAGTGAAAGTGTAAAACAATTGAATACAGATAAAAGTGCAGCAGCCAATCGACGTTATCCTAATTGATAGTGGCCGAGCGGTTCTAGGCGCTACGGTCGCAGTTACGAATCCTGCCTCGGGCATGGATGTGTGTGTTGTCCTTAGGTTAGTTAGGTTTAAGTAGTTCTAGGGGACTGATGACCACAGATGTTAAGTCCCATAGTGCTCAGAGCCATTTGAATCTAATTGATATCTAATAATTTTACTTAGTAACGTGCTCGGTGTAGGGACTGTGTAACGAACAGGTGGATTTGATAATGTGGAGAACGTCAAGAAGAAACTACTGTCAAGCAGAATGTACAACAGGGCACCTCGTTCTCTCCTGTATTCATAATTGGATACATTCAGAGGGCAACAGATAAAGTCAGTGAGAAGCGAAGAGAAGGAATTAAGGTCCATTGTAATAAAATAGCAGTGTTGAGATCTCTTGATGAGTTTGCGATGTTGAGTGAAGATGCGGAATAATTAGAAGCGATTCTGGCCTAGATGGAAACACCCTCTGCACTTCGTTTAATATATAAAACAAACGTCTCAATGGTGAGTAGAGAAAATGCAGTTACAACGAGCGACTGGGCATTGTCGAATCCTTCACCTACCTAGGGAGTAAAATTATATCGGATAGAAGATCAAAGAAGAATATTGCAATCCGAGTCTACCAGGCAAAAGCTGCTTTCAACGGGAGAAGAAACCTTTTCGCGTACAGCTGTACAGACAATACTTGAAGGGAGAGCAGAGGAGAAAAACCCAAGAGGCATACCGAGACTAGTATACGTCAACGAGATCACAGAAGACACCAGCTGCACTGCTTATACGACGCTCAAGAGGAAGGCTTAGGCCAGAAAAGCGTGACGAGCCGCTGTCAACTAACCTTATGGTAGAAGGTCTAGGAAAAAGATACTTTTAATTTCTAAGCATATTCACTTTCATTTGTTATTTGGGAAGCTTGACATTGTGAATAAATAAAACTAAATGGATTCGGCGCACTCATAGTTGTCGTAAAATGTAGGAATTAGAAGTCCTTACGTCAGTAACAGAAAGCGCATCGTCAGATCCTCGTCTGCGATAGAATTACATTGATTCGAAATCATAGGTAATCAGCTATCTTAAAATACAACTGCATTCCAGAAATGTAATATAGTTTGAAATACGATATTCTACGCAAACCTTCCCTGAGCAGATAAGCCATGTGTAGTATAATTTAAAAACTACAAGTGCCCATCAGCTCCTCAAGAGCTACGTTCCAACATAGATTCTCAATATTTTAAGCCGTGAGTCTAGTTTGCATCGAGAGCAGCTCTCTTGTAGTTGCATGTGACTTTCATGGTTCACTGAAGAGCCGGAATCTGCTACTTGTACCGGAAGTACGTACAGGAAAACCCATCAGTATCGGAGAAACTTGTTGCAATTATTGATTTCCTGATCCCGAAAACATTTCGATTAGGAGTAATTTCTAATAAATCAGTAAACTTTGATTTCTATGTCACAATCTACAGAATAATTTCCAGGTTTTTGCAGTCAGCTTTCAATGATAACGTAGATCCTAGATGTTTTTATATTTTTTTATGTTTTTTATGTTTATGATTATGAAGCCAAATGCCCGGAAATGGGATTCCACCACAGTTAGAGATGTGTTAAAGGCTACTTACGCTGATAAACACATTCGTTCCAAGGCATTTATTAATTACTACTCATTGTTTAAGTGTATGTTTCCAGAATTACGTCTCATTTTCAATTGTTTAAGGCCCAGTACTTTTACATTTGGTGTATTTACCAATGGTCTGTAATTTACGATTCGCCTTACTTCCATTGTACAGCGAGAGAGTACAAAGATACATTTGTTAAAAATCTGAGTTTTAGCCTTAAAGACAAAAAAAATAAGGATTTTTTCTCGAAGCAAGATGTATTTGAATAATAACGCGCATCAAATCAATTACTACGAGATATATGAATTTACTACCTTCAATATTGATACTCTTATCAATGCCCTTCTTTTTAAACATTCTACATGATAATTATAATATTTTACAGGCTCTTAGTACAGTTCTCCGTCTCTAAAACCTTCGGTCATTTTCTGAATGTAATCAAGGTATTACTTGTGGTTTTGCTGCTTCATTCTCTAAGAAATTTCGCAATAATTTTATAATGTATGGACTGAGCTTCTTTTTTTTTTTTTTTTTTTTTTTATCATCTTAAATGTTTGTTGATTTATTTTTCGATTCGGAAACATCACAGTAATTACGATCATAGCACAGTTATAGCATACAACTAAGTACGACAAATTCTAAAACTAACCTTGTTGTGTGAGGCCTGAAGGAGGAAGTCATAAAACCTCCTTCGTAAATCTTTCGAGGAGGTAGCCTTAAAATCATAGACAAACAATTCTTCCAATGTGCCTGGAGCCAAGAACAGTTGCAACATTTTCTGCAGCACTCGTCCCTTATAACTGTTTTTAGTGTGAGGATATCAGGAAGCCCGACGCAACTGAGTGGTATTGATGGACGTCCCCTTATCCTGTTTGCTATACACTCCCTGTAGTATTTTATCTTACTGGAAGATAAGGGACGCAGACCGTGTTTGTTGTAGGAGAAGACGCCCAGGAATTTACGAAAACCATCTAGGGCCGTTTTTAGATAACTGGCTGAAATCTAGCAAACTGTGGAAGTCGAAGAGAATCTCTGACAATCAAGGAATAAGTAAGAAACTTGAATGAGAGTTGACGGCCTTTATCATTGATGGAATAACATATTACTTCTGCCCAATGGCATAAAAACGATCAAACCGTTTAGGAAGTCCAGTGGAGAGGGGACCAAACAGTTAGGAAAGTGGATTACAATTACCTGTCTGATGTCATTGATGTTGTAGCCATGATCAGCGAACACGCCTCATATCAAAACATCGAGCTACAGGCATCCTCTGACAGCTTTGCGTGGGCTTTGCAGTAAACAATGCGTGCTGCCACACCATCTGACCAGCCCACTGACCGGCACTGGAGTGGCTGTCTGAGATCTCACATTTTTAACTGGAAATGAGACTACTCGTCCCTCAGCTCTCTCATAAACATTTGTGAGGTATTATGCAACCATGTTGCATGATCTAGATGGAATAATTAACATCGAATTAACCTTCCACCCAGGCAAAAGCACTCTGAAATGTATCAAACAATTCATCAGTTTCACTGTTTTTTTGAAAACATAAATTTAAAAAATGGTTCAAATGGCTCTGAGCACTATGGGGCTTAACATCTGAGGTCATCAGTCCCCTAGAACTTAGAACTACTTAAACCTAACTAACCTAAGGACATCACACACATCCACGTCCGAGGCAGGATCCGAACCTTCGACCGTAGCTGTCGCGTGGTTCCAGATTGAAGCGCCTAGAACCGCTCGGCCACACCGGTGGCCCATAAATTAACAACACATTTGTTTGTTTTAATGTATTTTGTTACCTGATTGCTGCCTTTACGTCGTGTAATCGGTTCCGAAAAGTACAGATTACTCCGCCCCATCAGCTGAACGGTCAGCGCGTTGGATTGCCACGCACGGGGGCCCGGGTTCGATTCCCGGCTGAGGAGGGAGATTCTCCCCCCCCCCCCCCCCCTCAGGGACTGGGTGTTGTGTTGTCCTCATGGCGTCGCACTCAATAAGACCTGCACTTGGCGGCCGAATTTCCTGTCTGGGAACTCCCGGCCACTGACGCCATACGATCATTTCGAACAGTACAGATTTCATTGTTGTTCGTTTAAGTGGTCTGGTGAAGAACAATCATTAGAAACGATTGATAGGACAAGAAGTTCACTACATTAGTGGTATTCAGTGAGGAACCGGAAAAGGTATGTTCCACAAAATTTTGAACCTATAAGTTTCGTTGTATAATGTGGGTACCTTAACGACAGATTTTGTTGCAAAAACTGCCTCGTCCTTGATCGTTGTGGTAACGATAGGAGACACAATAGCTAAACTCAGAACGTGCCTGCCGAAGCCCAATATAGACACTTGGTCCTGAGGTGGCGCAGTGGCTAAGCTACTAGACTCACATATAGCTTCCAAATTCCTCTGCTGCTTTCTAGAGTGAGGTATCCACATTTTCTTTATATCGCTTAAGTCAAACATTGAGGTAGTTTATACGAGAAGGACATAGCCCACTTTCTCTCGTTTTCTTTCGTATCTTTGTGTTTGTACTTTGTGTCGATCGAAAAAAGAAAAGCACTCCGTCTTCAGGCCACGATTGGCCTACCGGGACCAACCGACCGCCGTGTCATCCTCCGAGGAGGATGCGGATAAGAGGGGCGTGGGGTCAGCACGCCGCTCTCCCGGTCGTTATGATGGTATTCTTGACCGAAGCCGCTAGTATTCGGTCGAGTAGCTCCTCAATTGGCATCACGAGGCTGAGTGCACCCCGAAAAATGGCAACAGCGCATGACGGCTGGATGGTCACCCACCAAGTGCCAGCCACGCCCAGCAGCGCCAAACTTCGGTGATCTCACGGGAACCGGTGTATCCACTGCGGCAAGGCCGTTGATGACTCAGGAATTTTCACGTGTCTAGTATTGTTACTTAGCCGGGACGTAGCCTCTCAAATGAGTTCACCTCATTGCTGTGGCTCATTCTTATTGGTGGCTACTTCATCATCTTGGTTTCAGTGAGACACACGCAGTTGTTGTCGTTATCTGGAGAATCATACTTGATCTTCAAATCTTTTTCATACATTGAATGTCCCGAATGAGTTTCTTGCTGCTCTACTCTAGCTACAACGTCCTTGATGGTGTAGCCGGCCGCGGTGGTCTCGCGGTTCTAGGCGCGCAGTACGGAACCGTGCGACTGCTACGGTCGCAGGTTCGAATCCTGCCTCGGGCATGGATGCGTGTGATGTCCTTAGGTTAGTTAGGTTTAAATGGTTCTAAGTTCTAGGGGACTTATGACCACAGCAGTTGAGTCCCATAGTGCTCAGAGCCATTTGAACCATTTTTGAATCTTGATGGTGTCGCTGTTCCGAATAATATGTACATATCATCGATTGTCATTTTTGGCATTTGATAATGAATCTACAACTTTCGTTTACTTCATGGACACCTGATTTTTTACGAGCAGAGCTACATCACGCTATCGAAATACACTGATGTGCAACACATTAGAACCACTTGTTAACAGGCACGTTGTTCCTACTCTGGAGCAATAAGGCAGCGATTCTGCGTGACATTGATTCGACAAGTGCTTGGTACGTTTCCGGAGGTACGTGACAGCAGACGCCTACGCAGATGAAATACGATTCCCGACTAAATTTCGGGACGATGGTATATGGCACGCGGAGCTGTCGCTCAGTAGCGGTAGTGACCCAGATGTGTCCCATCGTGATCTGATCAGGCAAATTCGGTCGCTACAACATCAATCTAAGTTCACTGTCACACTCCTTCAACCAGTGTTACGATTCCAGCCTCTTGACACAGAAGTTTACCATGCTGGAAGATACCATCAAGGCATCAACGGATTTAAATAACCCCAACAATGTTCACTGTTGTCGTATTGCCTTCCTATGGAAGCCTAGTGAATGTCACACGGAATATATTACGTCCCCCCATCCCCTCTCACAATATGCGTACGTGTATGTTTCTGGCATCCATTCGCCTGGGTGATGAAATATCCGAACACGACCGTCGACAGGAAAACGACATGTTTCCACTGTAACTACTGTAATCGTAATTAATGATGTCGCTGTGTCAAAATGGAAACACATAGGGGTCGTCAACTGCGGAGTCCCATTTTCAACTATGTGCTCTAAATAGTATCCTCTGAAACACTTGTGCCTACGTCAACATAGCACTCTGTCGTAATATCTACTACTACATCGCCTCCTGCCTCACTTTACAGAGTTGGAAACCCTCCAACCTCCACGTCCAACACAATATCGCCTTCTCGTTGTTTCTATAGACGCTCCCTGCAATACCAAAAAAATGGTTCAAATGGCTCTGAGCACTATGGGACTCAACTGCTGAGGTCATTAGTCCCCTAGAACTTAGAACTAGTTAAACCTAACTAACCTAAGGACATCACAAACATCCATGCCTGAGGCAGGATTCGAACCTGCGACCGTAGCGGTCTTGCGGTTCCAGACTGCAGCGCCTTTAACCGCACGGCCACTTCGGCCGGCTGCAATACCACAGTCGATCAGATTCCACGTTTCCGAGGTGCTCGTTCCCAGGTGCCGAGCCATGACAAAGTCACTTAACGTCGGTGGATTTCCACGTGTGCAGTTCATATCGTCGCTGGGATGATTCCATATTCATCTCTTCTCCTTTACCGCGCCAAGTCGCTGCAACACCACAAGAAGACGACATTCATTCTCGCTGCGAGCAGTGTTCATCATGCTTTGGTTCATCTGTATATCCTGCTGCTGACCTTCTCTTTGATACATTCATTTTTCGCGAAGGAACGAGTACTGTTCAGAGTTACTTCAATATACAGGGTGACCCGAAAGTCCGTTAATAATTGAAAATGCATTAATTCACAGAATAATGTTGGCAGAGAGACAGAAATTGATACACATGCCTAAAGTGACATGGGGTTTTATTGAAACCAAAACAAGAGCAAAAATTAGCCAACATATGGCACTGGACAACGACACAACACTGACGCCGCATGAGAATCATGTATAAAATGAACTGTAGTGAAAGAGGGAGTCACATGCGCCACCAATCGCGGCATGTAGACTTTACCAGAAAAGGTACTGTTAGTGAAGCTTTACCATCAGAATGGAGAATCCAACACCGCAGTTTAATGATCCTATCGCCAAAACAAGTGTATTCTAATGAGTAAAGGTCGCAGTGAAGAAAACGATCACGAAGTTCGAAGCCCACTGCTGTTTGGATAGCACTAAGGCGTACCCTCCAACGCTATTTGTACAAAATCGGGGGTTATCATTAACTGTTAGCCACCGATTTTGTGTCTCGGAGAGCAGTGTGGGCACTTCAAAAAATGGGGGAAGTTGAAGATTAGCTAGCCGGCCGGTGTGGCCGAGTGGTTCTAGGCGCTTCAGTCCGGAACCACGCGACCGCTACGGTCGCAGGTTAGGATCCTGCCTCGGGCACGGGTGCGTGTGATGTCCATAGGTTAGTTAGGTTTAAGTAGTTCTAAGTTCTTGGGGACTGATGACCTCAGATGTTAAATCCCATAGTGCTCAGAGCCATTTGAAGATTAGCGGACTAACGTATTGTGTACGGACGAAGCCCATTTCACACTCCAAGGGTCTGTTAGCAACCACAACTACAGAAATTGGGCAACTAAATATCCTAGAACTGTCGCGAAGACAGAAAGTCACGATTTGGCGTGGACTTACTACGTTAATCGTCACCGAATCCTTTGTCTTCCAGTAAATGTAGCTAATAAACACCTGCTGAAAGGCACGACTTTTATGCAGGATGGGGCTCAACGCTATGTTGCTATATGTGTGAAAGATCTCTTCCCACTTCGTTTGGTGAGGACCACCTGCTTAGCTGCGATTTCCGTCGGGCTTGGCCTTCCAGGTCCTCATACATCAATCACTGTGATCATTGGTTGTGTGGGGTTACGTGAAGTCTCAAGTCCACCGCGATCGTCCGACCTCATTAGGCATGCTGAATGACAACATCCGATGGCAATTTCTCACCGTACCTGCTGATACGCTGTACAGTGCTGGTCACAACATTGTGCCTCGACTACAGTTATTGCGGATCACGATCGACATGTCCGGGCTCTGTTGTACTGTTGTAAAGAACATCATCTTCGTTAAAAATTAATTGTAATGCTAATGGTTGCTTTATTAGCATATGAGTCGCCTTCTGTTGGTCATTAGGTGCATTTTTTTGTTTTGTCTGAATACAATCCCATACCGTTTCAAGCATGGGTGTCAGCTTTCATCTCCCTATCTACGTTATCCCGTAAGTATTAAATTTTTTGAATTTTTTAATTTTAACTGGCTTTTGGGTCACCCTGTTGTTGTGTACATAGTTCCCCGTAGTCAGCGCGTACACAACTTTCCCAATAGAGCGCGCCCCGCTAAGCACAACAGCACAGGCGCAGCTCTCGTCCGTCTCCGCACTACGAGATGGCGCTGTCTTAGAGACGGACCGAATTCTGCTTCCGCCGATCCGCGTATTAATATGTCTCGCAGCCAATGAGATTGTTGCTATCGTAGAACCTTTTCTCTTCGCGGATCACACTCGCGCAGTGATACCTGAACGCGCTAGGTATTAGAACGAGTGTACAGACCTCCGAATAGTCAGTCTGCATTAGTCTGCGTTGGTCTGCATTAGTCTGTAGTCAAGTTTCAGTCTGCACCTAATAAGATTACCATATTCCTGTACATAGCCATGAAGGGAAATGTATAGACACTTTGTCAAGTATCAGAGTTATGTGAGAATAAGATTAACGTACCAAGACCAAAGGAACTTCAGATTGTCAATCGTAAACAGCATCCAGAATCAAGTTATGTAATATCTATGCTTTTTATTATTTTAATAAATGTGTGTGAAAATTAATCAAGTTGTGTTTAAAGTTGGTCACCGTCAGTCTGCTACTCTAAGCGTGCAAGTGGCAGGTGCCTAGATCAGCAGCAGTACCCGTGGCTTTGTATGTGTGTTGCAGATCGAGTTCGGCGCAGTGTGGTGGGGTCGGTGGCGAAGGCGGTCCTGGACCCGTTCAACCTGCTGGGCCGCCTCAGAGGCCGCGGCTCGGCCGCGCACAGCGACAGCGTCAACGTGGGCGCCACGCTGCCGTTCGGCATCTCCGCGGGCATCTCCGGCTCCTCGTCGGACGCGCACTCCTCCGCGGGCGGCGCCGCCAGCGCCAGCTCCAACTCCGGGGGCGGCGGCAAACCGGGACACTACGGCGGCGCCGGCTCCATGGCCTCCGTAGGGCCAGCCTGCGGCAACTACCCCAACTGTCACTAGCGCCCTTCGGTCACTGGTTTAATATTCTGGAGGGCACAATGTGCATGAGTACCTGCGATCATAATTTCAATTAGTTTGATAACAATAATTCGTAAGTACCGAAGAATTAACGATTTTGTACTTGCTAATAAACAATTCCATAACGATCTAATACAACCGATTTTTGATTTCTACATACTCCGCTAGAATAAACGTACAACAAGTGTAAGGTCTGGTTTCATCAGAAGATGTGCGTAGTATTTGCATATTGACACGTAGTAGAGTTAACACGTGAATTTTCCTGGCACTATTTGTACCTGAAGGGGTCATCAATAGCGTATTGTTTCTGTTCTCACCACAGATGCAGTAACAAGACTCTGTACTTCAGTGCTACCCATCAGCCCTTATTTTTTCTGCCTCGTGATGGCTGGGTGTTGTGTGCTGTCCTTAGGTTAGTTAGGTTTAAGTAGTTCTAAGTTCTAGGGGACTGATGACCATAGCTGTTAAGTCCCATAGTGCTCAGAGCCATTTGAACCTACCTTATTTTTTGTTAATTCCATTCACGGACAGTGGTAAAATTAATTTTAAGAAACCAGCCGCATTAGTTTCAAATTTCACTTATACGAAACAGAAGTCAGTGACAGTCTTTTGCATGAAGACTTCCAGAAAACGTAACATCTACGGTGTATACGAGTGGATTGTTGCCGAAAACAAGTCGGCAAACCAGTCGTTAACGTTATATTAATTAAAAAATATAGGACAGCTTCCTGTTTCGAAACGACAGGTTTACCTTGAGTTTACAACCTACACATGTTGCATATCATGATTTGTGCGTAATTTTCAGCTCTGGTAGCCGTTTCTTGGGTGGTGACCCCGTCAGAAATCTTGTCACTTTTGCAGGAGTGATTGCCATTGTAAAGATACATTTATCTGAAACAGTAACTAGAATGAGCACTTTTCGTGTTTTGGAGAAACATATGGTGTGTGTACGGATAACATAAACACTTCATATGACATCCAATAAAAATGCTGAGGTTTTGTGTGTGTTTATAGAGGGGGGACGGGGGGAACGGGGAGGTGGGGCAGGTTCAGCACTGATCCTGTTCTCAGTACTCGTCTGTTTGGAACCTTTAGTGGCTCTTAGAATAAACGGCAGTGTTCGTCTGCGGGAAGGTTCAAATGGTTCAAATGGCTCTGAGCACTATTGGACTTAACGTCTGAGGTCATCAGTCCCCTAGAACTTAGAACTACTTAAACCTAACTAACCTAAGGACATCACACACATCCATGCCCGAGGCAGGATTGGAACCTGCGACCGTAGCGGTCGCGCGGTTCCAGACTGTAGCGCCTAGAACCGCTCTGCCACCCCGGCCGGCTCTGCGGGAAGAAAGCATGCTTCTGGAGGTGTGTTTTATTCTGTACTGTCTGCCACCTACTTCACAATTATGTCAGTACTTCCTCTCCTAGCTCTTGAAGACAACACTCATGTAAATCACAAACAATTTGATATTTTTCAGTATTACACAAACAATTTTTTTAGATCGCCTCACTTGTCATCTGCGTCTCTACAATAAACGCTTTACCAAACATCTCCAAGTTCTCAATCGCCACATCATTACTACTTTTAGATTTACATGCGACGATTCGCGGAGTGCTTCAGGTCGCCACGCGTCTCAGGTCACAGGATGAAGGAGCGAACAAAGCTGTATTAACTGTTAGTACAACTTACAGGTAACTTTAATATTTACTTGGTTTACTGCCCTCGATCATCACTCATGTTGATTCTAAAATTGTGTAAAAACTGGTGAATAATTTCTGTTCCTATGTGGTGAACACAATACCAATACAATACTTTGTTCTTCAAAATTCTCAAACACAGAGCCATAAAGGATAACATACGGGAACTTACTCAAAGAGAAGGAAATAATGAATGCAGTTAAAGTTACTCGGTGAAAGATTAATTTCAGAATTATTTGCATAGAAACAGCAGTTACTGTCTTAAAATACTTACACTCCCACAAGCTAAATTTCAAATCAATGAACACTCACCATCAAGCGGTAGATTTTATAGGAAGATTATTCCGTGAAGCTCACACAAATCGCGACTGAAAGTCTGGTTTTGGTGCAAGCAGTTATATTTTGTTCGTTATGGATGTTAGTAGCGTCCTATCGTTCCCGACGCATTTTTCATGCACATCAG